>NC_047073.1:14816354-15062208 GCF_902459465.1 Asterias rubens
AAACATGTTTTTTTTACTCGCCTTAGCCTAGAAATATTTTTTCTTAAATTTATACCATACAAGGTCATTTTGGGTTGGTAAGCAGTTTGCAATTCAGCTAATTCTATTTTCTTATTTACATATTATGTCTTAAATGATTTGAATTGAACAAAGAACAATTTACTAAAGCGGGGTTTGAACCAACAACCTTTGGATTAACTTGCAGGCATTTTACCAACTGAGCTATCTAGCCTTATGTTGGCAGTCTCCTTTTTATTGATAAAAAACAAGGGAGACTGCGGACATAGGGCAGAAGGGCCAGATAGCTCTGTTGGAGGAGCATGTTAGTCCAGAGGTCGTTGGTTCAAATCATGCTCTAGTCAATTTTGTCTCTGTTCAACCCATATAATTTTCCCAGTCAGTTTCCCTTGTGGTTTATTATTTATTTATTTGGTAATTGCTCCAACGGTTAATGATCAATGTTCTTCGGAGCACTGGATGGTGAGCTTTTGTTTATTAAGAATCATTGGTAAAAAGGACACCCTTTGAGGTTATTTTTGCACCCAAAAAAACTTTGAATCTAAGAAAAGCGAGAGGCTTTCATAATTCAAAAATCAGTTATTAAATGTCAAAGTTCTTTGTCTGTCTTCCCTCATCAGTGTGATCTGGAATCTCAATTACTTTTTTGTACATTTAATATAATCATATTGGCACTTTTTAGGTGTAAAGACATTTGGGATCTTTCAACTCCAATTTGAAGGGATTGCATATATTTACCTTATTTTAATTTAATATCATCATTGGAAAGATCCGATCTTTCTTGATAAAAACAGGATTACCAACCAAATTTCCACTTGTTGCATATTGCTTGTTACTGGTATTCAGCTGTTGTTTGCATATCCTGATAATCACGTGGAAATTTGGTTGGTAATCCTGTTTTTATCCAGGAAGAAATTTCATGCTAAGCAAATTTTTGTGCTTAGCAGCTCTATGAAATTGGGCCCTGGTAATTAAGCTTGGGTATGGAGGGTGAACATGGACAAAAATACGATGGCCCTTGTGCTCAGGCTTGAGTGCTTTTTGTGTGTAAGCTTAATATTAAAGAGGTTAAGCTGTGGCTAAAATCAAGTAACTTTTGATACATTAGATGTTAAATTTGCATCGGGGATAAAGAATATTAATTTTTTTGCCTCTAGCTGCCGGGCAACCTCGGTAGTCTAGTTGGTAAGACACTGCTCTAGAATTGCAAGGGTCGTGGGTTCGAATCCCACCCGAGTAACATGCCTGTGATATTTTTTTCACAGGACTCGGGAAAGTACTGAGTATACAGTGCTAACACACATCGGTGTATGGGTAAAAACCAAAATTAATACTTTGATACATTGTTAGTAATAAAATTATGTCTTCTTTTAAACAGGTTATGTGGAGCCAGGGAGAAGTGGAGAACCTGTGTTGGTTGAACAGGGTACCGACCTACACCTGAACTGCACCCTAAGCAATGTGACGCAGCCTGGCGACCAAACGGCCGCGGACATAGTGTGGTACCGAGGCTCACAAGCTGTCCCTACAGACTGTTACTCCGCAATCAGTGAGAGTGTGTCGCAGCTTTCGTTGATGAATGTCACGTTTGATCAGAGCTCTTCCTATTCGTGCGGCTTCCCAGAGGATGGTATTTTAATGAAGATTTGGGTTGAAGTTTTAGTTGGAAGTAAGTGATGAAAAATATTCTTGAAAAAAATCTATGTAACGTGCCCCTGGTGGCAGTTGATTAAAAGACCCTGGACTCTATTGGTAATTGTCAAAGACCAGTCCACTTGGTGTAACTCAACAAATCTGTGAAAGTTTTAGCTCAATTGGTTGTCCAAGTTGCGAGATAATAATGAAAGAAAAAAACACCTTGCCACACGAAGTTGTGTGATTTCAGATGCTTGATTTCGAGACCTCAAATTCTAAATCTGAGGTCTCGTAATCAAATTTGCGAAAAATTACTTCTTTTTCGAAAACTACGTCACTTCAGGGATTTCTCACAATGTTTTATACTATCAACCTCTCCCCATTACTCGTTACCAAGTAAGGTTTTGTGCTAATAATTATTTTGAGTAATTACCAATAGTGTCCACTGTTGCAATATGCATAAAGTTGTTTATTGACCTTTGACCTTTCGTGTGTTGCATTAAACGTTTCCGGGTGTTAGCTTAAACCAGTGACTAGTGTCTACAATCTTGTGTACCTAAAATCATTGTTTACTAACTAAAGTATGAAGCATAGCATATTGAAACATCCACTGCCTTTAACGCAGTCAAGTGGAGAATGAAGTATAGCCATCTGGCCTTGTGAAGTAAATCATGCAAAATCTCCTTTGTTTCACCCTAAATTTAAATCAAAGGAGCTGTAAAACTTAGTCCAAGGCAGAAACTCTCCAAAAACAAACAGAACTTAAAAATTAAAAAACTTGTAATTTTGCAGCAAAACCCGAGCCTGTTAAGCTGGAATGCATAATCCGTAATCCTGACGAGTATCGATGTAACTGGGTAGAAACAACGAAAACAAATCTTCGGACAACTCATCATTTTCAGTTCCGAATGTAAGTAATTTCACAATAGTGCTGCAATGCAAGACTTTGGAATGCTAGATGGAAGACAAATCCTCACTGTTACCGTAACTGTAAACCATTTTACCAAACTCTCACTTTTGCGTTTTCACTCTTATCCACACGAAGATTTGCCAATTTTTATTTTGTATTACATAGCGCCGGCGCTACATAGCGTTGGGCGGGGCCAAAAATTACCTCGCTGCGTTTTTGTGATTTGAAAGAGGCAATTTGTGTGACCTGGATAAATTTTAGTTTTCACAAACAGACACTCTTCATTTGCGCATTGGTTTGTTTACAACCCGCGTTTAATTACTCATTAAGTACTGTGATTTAAATTAAAATAAAACGTTGCCATGGTTTAGGATCGCCACTTTCATCCTTGGAAAAATTTCAACGTTGAAATGGCAAACAGTTTCCCAAATAATGATTTTAAAAATAACACTTCATACGCCATTCTCTCATGAAAAATTTGCTGCAGGGGCAAAGCTGCGTCTTAGTGAAAACAGTGGCGAAACAACAAATTACCACTAATTTTAAGAGTGATTACCAATGGAAACCTTCCCTGTCTAAATTGTTCTTTTTAGATTCAATGATGATTATTGGAGAGACTGCCCATGTCAAACTTGTGAGCAAACTACATGTACCTGCTTTATTGGAATCGCTCACAATAGCGGAGGTCGACAAGAGGTCCGAGTCACCACGACAAATGCACTCGGTGAAGCCGTCACGACTCTGTCCTTCGACCCTTACAACGATGGTAGGTTATAAACCAACAAATCAGAACCTACCAATCTGTAGAGCTCTGACTATCCTTTATAAACAGTGCCAATACTAGCCCTTTTCACACGCAGGAAGAAAGCAGGTGGTCCACGGTCATAAAAACACAAGGTTGTCAAATCCACATGGTGTGAACCTGCTCTCCATAAACAAAGGTCTATGGTTTTAATGAGGGAATATAAGAGAGGCAACAAGGTACTGTTAGGGTCCTGGTTGTTTGATAAAGGACTGAGCCAAAGGCATTCATCTGGTTGGGATACGAACCCACAACCTTTGCCATTCTAGAGCACAGGTTTTACCATTAGACCACTGAGATAGCCAGTAGCTAAAGGCAGTTCGAATCCTATAGTTTAGCACCGGGTTCCACAGCAATTTTACAGACTTTATATTTGCTTTTTGTACAAGGAACATTGTTTGGTTTTAGCGGCACGTTCATACTTTCCCGATGTCTGTGAAAAAATCACCACCGCGATTGCCTAGTAGCTAGAGGCAGTTAAGTTATTGTGACTGTTTTGTATATTTCATGAAAAATTGTATCTTTATCGATGGCCGCAGTCGTGGTTAATCCACCAAGAGACGTGATGGTGACTGCCCTGCTAACGAAGACATCCCTCAAGATAACCTGGTTCTTGCCTGATGAGTGGCACAGGATTACGAACTCGTTAGAATACAGGCTGCAATACAAGAAGGCTGGATGCCAGACCAACCTCACGTTTGGCTGTATGGAACAGGTAAAACAAATTTTGGACGGGGTGCCAATCAAGTGCTCAGTCTAGCAAACCCAATTTCCTAAAGGCTTGTGGCCTGAAGCAAGATACTTTCGGATGAGAAATTTTTCATGCATAAATCAGTTATCAGATTTATGAGGGTAAAAGCCAAGTCACACTGCAGCAGTAACAAAAACAATAATGATCACGACACAAAGAGAACGCATTCTATTGGTTGAATTGCTCCACGTAGAATATGCAAACGGTCATTCAACCAATAAAATGTGTTCTCGTTCGTTATCGCTGCATTGTGACTCGGCCTTTATTGTCCTTTTTTGAGGATGCTGCAGCTAGAGACGCCATTGGTACCCGCTGTCACCTAACTTAACAAGGACCGAGAAGGGTTCAACTTTATTGTGAAAATACCCGTAGTTTTTGCTGTTTGATCACTTGTGACTTTAAATGTATTTATTGTCCCCCATTGTGTCTCTTTTGCCGATAGATCATTTTCTGTATACGGACCCAGAATCTGGAACAAACTTCCACAAATTATCATAGATTACCACCTCACTGCATACATTCGAGACACTCCTGAAAGCTCACCTGTTTCAGGAGGTGTATCATCAATAACGTGTCTCCTGTTTGTGCTCGTACATCAGTGCTTTCGAGCAAACTTTTGATTTAGGCCCTTTATAAATTTCTTCTGATTGATTGATTGAAAGTCCCCTTTTCTATTAAAGGGAAGGTACACGTTTGGTAATTACTCAAAACAAATAAACTTAAAAATTGACTTGGTAATGAGCATTTGAGAGCTGTTGATAGTATAAGACATTGTGGGAAATGACTCCCTCTGAAATATTGTAGTTTTTGAAAAAGAGGTTATTTCTCACTAAAATAATAATAAATTTGTCCAAACTATGGTGTTCTTTTCTTTCATCATTTTCTTGCAACTTCGATCACCAATTGAACCCAAATTTGCACAGGCTTGTTATTTTATGCTTATGGTGAGATACGCCAAGTGAGAACACTGGTCTTTGACAGAGATACACCAAGTGAGAACACTGGTCTTTGACAATTACCAAACTTGTACCTTCCCTTTAATGAGAATTTTATTTCACCAGGTTGTGGATGTAGGAAGAACCAACATCTTAGAGTACATACTGCAGGGCCTTGAGCCTTACACTGAGTATTCCATTCAGCTTGCTGCCAGGTTCGGACTGGATGAGAAGAACTGGAGCGAGTGGACGCCAGTGGAAACAGTCTACACACGACAGACATGTGAGTATGATTGTCAAAACAAGAGACTCTTTCAGAATAGTGAACTTGAATAATAAACCATAGCTTGAACCTTGTCTGGCTAGGACAACAGCTAATGGTTGTATGGCTTCTGACTGGCACCCCCGTACAAAGATATCGCAACATAGGGATAGAATAGCTCAGTTGGTAGAGCGCCGGGCCAGTTTAATGGACTTGATCACTGTACTAGCCAAGAACCCCATGAGAAGAAGATAAGGAAGGAAGTTCCAAGTTTTTAGATGTGATGAGAGGAAAACCCCTGATAGTTATTCTAGGGAAAATCCCTGCAGTCAGGTAGGGACTGAAAACCCAATCCACATATAGTGCCCCCTGTGGGATATGAACAGGGGTCCTAGAGGTGGAAGGTGAGGAAAGATATCAAGAAGCCATCTTTCTTCAGTCCGGTGTATCGTAAATTCTCGTTAAAGAACCCAGTACATTTATCAGAAAAAGAAAAGGTTTGCCCTGGTGTTCCTGGTTTGATTGGCAGCATATTGCTCCACATTACAAGACCTGGAATTTTTTCATTTTTAGGGCATTTTTGAGACCAGTCTTCTCACTTGATCTATCTCAACGTATGCACAAAATAACAAACCTGTCAAAATGTGAACTCAATTTGTCGTTGAAGTTGCGAGATAATAATGGAAGAGAAAACACTCTTGTCACACGAAATTGTGTGCTTTCAGATGCTTGATTTCAGGACCTCAAAATCTAATTCTGAGGTCTCAAAATCAAGTTCAAATATTTTAGTGGAAAAAACTTTCTTTCTCGAAAACTACTCTACTTCAGAGGGAGCCGTTTCTAACAATGTTTATACTATCAACAGCTCTCCATTGCTTGTTACCAAGTCAGTTTTTTGCTTACAATTATTATGAGTAATTACGGACAGTGTTCATTGCCTTTAATCAAAATCTCGTAATAATGACGGGAGTCGACTGTACATATCTAGTAATGCTTGTATTTTTTTTTAACTTCATTTAGCACCCTCCGGGATTGTTGGAAACCTTACTGCTTATGAAGAGGACACTCCAGGTCATCCTATCCTTAGAGATGTGAATCTTGTATGGAAGGTAAAAATAATAATAAATAATAATAATTATGGCTTCTTATATAGCGCACATGTCCAGCACTCAGTGACACTTCTGGCGCTGTAATATTTAGTATTTCCTGCAACATGTGGAACTACGCATTTGAATTTTGAGACCTAATCCTTAGATAGCACCATGGAGTGGTTTACAATGTGTTGTGGCGCAATTTGCTGCCGATCGGACCAGGAACACCGGGGCGTACCCCTTCTCTTTTCAACAAGTGCACTGGGTTCTTTTACATGCGTTACACAATACATGGGACCAATGGCTTGACGTCCCATCTGAAGGACGAAGCAATGGTTAAGAATGTCTGGCTTAAGGGCACAAGTGTCACGGCTGGGGATTCGAACCCACACTCTGTTGATCAGAAACACCAGAGTTTGAATTCGGTGCTCTTCACTCCTCGGCCACGACACTTCCACACTTCCATACATGGGGGTGTCTGGGAGGTCACATCACTTTGTTGACCGTTTTTTATTTAAATTTTGCCATCAAAGAGTTATATGTCCAAATACTAAAACAACAAAAATAAATAAACATGGAGAAATGTTAAAGCCATTGGACCCTTTCGGTACAAAAAAAAAAAAAAAATTCACAGATTTACAAATAATTTACAGGGTTTACAGAAGGTAATGGTGAAAGACTTCTCTTGAAATATTAGTCCATGAAATGCTTTACTTTTTGAGAAAACGGTAAAACAATATAAATTCTCGTTAACGAGAACTACGGATTTGTCATACATGTAAACACATGTCATGACACGGCGAAACGCGCGAAAACAGGAGTGGGTTTTCCCGTTATTTTCTCCCGACTCCGATGTTCGATTGAGCCTAAATTTCCACAGGATTGTTATTTTATATATAAGTTGTGATACACGAAGTGTGGGACTTGGACAATACTGTTTACCGAAAGTGTATAATGGCTTTAAGTATTGGATGTGGGAGGAAAACCCATTCAATCAGGTAGGGACTGAAAACTCATTCCCCATGGAAGGTTCCAGTCTGAGGTAGGATTCAAACCAGTAAATTCAAACCAGTAAATTGTAGTTCGGTGGAAGGCATGTGATCATGCAAAATGAGTTGTTTGTTTACCCAGGTCGTTTTCCTATTTTTTTTTTCCTATTTGAAAAGAGCATATTCTAGAGCTTTAATAATGCTTTTAGAACCCCCATGTTGATACTATCTTGGTTCAAAAGTTATGAAAGTAGAAACACCAAGAGATGTGAGAGAACGAAACTGCGAAAAATAGGGTTTAAAGTCGAGTTGAAACTTCATCCAGCACAGTTACTTTCAGTGCTAACTTTAACCCCTTTTGATTATAATGATCAGGAAAGAAGACTCCATTTAGGCATTTCAATTAAAAAAAAAAAAAACAATTTAAAAAAAAATCACCGCTGTTGGCTTGTCTTGGCTGGTTTTTCTCCACTGTTATTTCCGACAAATAACTCATTTAGCTTGACCACATTACAAACCACTAAGCCAGCCCGACCTCCTTCAGAGTAAATTTATTTTGTTCCCTCTGTTGAACACAGGAATTGGAAGTCCAGAACCAAAATGGTATCATACTTGAATACAAGATAGAGGCTGTGAAGACAGAGGCTTCGGAGAACCAAGAGGTGCTGTTCTGGAGCTCCACAAGAACATGGTTTACCATTCCAGGTAAGTCATTTAAAGGCACTGGACACTTTTGGTAATTACTCAAAATAATTGTTAGCATAAAAACGTACTTGGTAACGACCAATGGAGAGTTATTGATAGTAAAAAACATTGTGAGAAATAGCTCCCTCTGAAGTAACATAGTTTTAGAGAAAGAAGTAATTTTCCAGATTTCAAGACCTCAGAGTTAGATTTTGCGGTCCCAAAATCAAGCATCTGAAAGCACACAACTTCGTGTGACAAGGGTGTTTTTTCTTCTATTATTATCTCGCAACTTCGATGACCAATTGAGTACAAATTTTCACAGGTTTGTTACTTTGTGTATATGTTGAGATACACCAAGTGAGAAGACTGGTCTTCGACAATTACCAATAGTGTCCAGTGGCTTTAAAAAGGGTCACGCTGCCTTTGGATTTGGATTTAATTATCAATGCTCTTATTAGAGCCAACAAGAAGAGAGAAGACAGTGAAGAAATTTCAGTTTTAAATGTGGGGGAAAACCCCAGAGAAATATTGCAAGGAAAATCATACAGGTAGTAGGGACTCGACTGAAAACCTGTAGTGCTCCCGATGGGATATATGAACTGGGGGGCGAGGCGCTACACACACCACTACAAAGAGCTCGCTGCGGTCGGAATGTGTGCAGCCTTTTACAGGCACTGCGGTTCTCCTCCATAGTTCTTCCACTGGAGGTGGGTGCAGCGCTAATCGGATTAATTTGAGCTTAGGGGATTAAGACTGGAGTTGAAACTCCTTCTGTTCCTTGCACTATTGGTTAGAAGTATAGCAGGTTACGATAGTATGAAGCATTGTACAATGAGCGAAAACAAAATGGACGAAGGACTTGTAGACTATTTATGATCGTAAAGTTCGAGTAGGGGAATAATGTAGTAGGTGAACAAGTACCTTCCCTTGAATGTAAATACAAACTGCTTATAGAAATTTTACAAATTTTCTGGCACTTGTTGTAAAATGGTTGTTGTTTTGCCCGGGCAGATAGAACTTTGGAAAAACTGTAAAAAAATTCATCACATTAAGAATTTTTTTTTTCCTTACAGGGTTGTCAAAGTATTTTCCTTATCAGATCAAAGTTGCGGCGGTTAACCAAGCTGGCCCGGGACCGTGGGCTTCAGTAAAAATTTGGGATGAAACAGCAGGTGAGTAATAGGCACGTCAATCTTTAACTTCATGCACTGTTTTGTAAAAAAGTTGGCATTTAGAATAACCTGTTTCTTTTATTTTTGGAAAAGTAGGCTGATTTTAACATAAAGACAGATCTTACAAATGGCAGTCTTCTCCCAAATCTGAGCCCTGGGCCCAATTTCATAAACCTGTTAGGTAGAAAATACTGCTTGACAAATATCTTTGCTAAGCAAAAAATTGAGTGAGGCACCAGTCACAACAATGCAAACTTAATGTCATTTTGGTTGGTAACCTGGTTCTGCTAAGCAACACTATTCTGTGCTTATGAAGTTATGAACTCCACTCATATCAGTTTTACTCTCCATTTTTTGCTTTTAGCACCGGCTGCTCCAAATTGGGTCCAAACTACTGCCTTGACGACAACTTCCATCAACGTGACTTGGGGGGCACCTAGTGTACCAAACGGAATCATACAGAGCTACGTTGTCCGGTGGAGAAAGAGCAACGGGAATTGGTAAGAAAAGTGAAAATATTCAGGCTGATCACAAAGCATGGGCTTTGTCTATTGTAACGACCAATCTGTATGCCTAAAGGAACCTTGTCCGGGACACCCAGTTGGTATTCAAGTACAGTCGGGGACAATAGCCATTAATTCACCTTGTTTAAAATTGGGTGTTAGAGGAAACCCCAACTCGAGAGGAGTTTTAAAAAATGTCTCTGAACACACTTTCAGTGAAGTTTTGCTTTCCCGTAATGTGAGCAAGTCAGCCAAGTATTAAACGTTTGCATGTAGTGCCTGGCTCGGCATAATCATTACACTTGCAAAATCTATCGAGACAAACACTGTTTCCACCAGTCTTTGTAATTCTCACTTTAAAGGAACACGTTGCTGGATCGGACGAGTTGGTCTATAAAAAGCGTTTGAAACCGTTTTTTATGAAATGCATATGGTTGCGTTGGAAAGATGTTTTAAAAGTAGAATACAATGATCCACACAAATTTGTCTCAAAAATGCGTGGTGTTTCTTTTGCTTTTCGAACTAACACAGTCGGCCATTTATGGGAGTAAAAAGTTTGACTCCCATAAATTGCCGACTTTGTTAGTTGACGAGGTAAAAGATAAAACAACGCAATTTCGAGGCATATTTGTATGGATCATTACATTCTACTTTAAAAACACCTTTCCAACCATATGCATTTTATAACAAACGGTTATAAACACTTTTCAAAGACCAACTCGACCGATCCCAGGCAACGTGTTCCTTTAAGGTCGAGGAAAATTAAACCAAAATGTTCATTGTCTTTGCCGGTTGTTGCGTCTTTCCTATTTCAGGCGATCGTACATGACTCTTAATGCAGCACACCGTTACCACGTACTTGATCATCTAGATACCTACGTTCTCTACGAAGTGACCGTCCGGGCAAGGAATTCTCTGGGGGTTGGTGAAGTAGCCCTTGTAGAGGGTGGGAGCCGGACATTGCAAGGAGGTAAATCTCTCTTGGGTTTTCCGGCGGCTAATTCACATCATTTCATACATTTTGGGGTTGAACAAAGAAAAATTTACTAGAATGGGATTTGAACCTTAGGAAGCCACAGCGGAAATTTCAAGTAATCCATCCCGAGGAAAACTGACCGAGTAAATTTGAAATAGCTATGGGTTAAACAGCGGTAAATTGACTAGAGTGGAGTTTGAACCTGCAACCGCTGGATTTAAGAAAAAATTAGAATTAAAATGATTTATTCAGCCAACGTTAAAAAGTTCAAAACCAAAACCATCGGAAATTGAAGTGCACCTCGACCTCTCTAGATTTTACAAAATTACATTTAAAAACACTAACGAAGAAGTTTAAAATATATTCACATAATATATAGGCTACAACATTAGCAGAAGACAAACTAGTTCCCATTGAAAAGCACAAACAGCATGAGGATAAAAACTATCGGTAAACCGCTTTCCTTTGAAATGCTTAAGACGACGATTAGAAGGGAGGAATTGGAAATAATCAGCTGCTGGGTGAAATTCGTTCTGCGTGGACCTAGTTCGTTTACACATTCTGTCCTAATAGATTGATTGATTCCGGTGATGGCAGGCTAGCACCGATAATCCTCTCTGCTGATCGTACAACAGAATTCAACTTACGAAGATCACTAGCAGAAACACAACCAAACCAAACAAATGATGGAAGAGTCAATAGATGCTTTCAACAATAAAGAAACTATAACAGTAGAGAACCTCATTTTTTTAACCCCATTTTCCCTGATACCCTCATGCTGTTTATGAGATGGAAATGTTGACTTGCCTCTCGCCCATGGGAGTTTACTGCTTAATCTCTAATGTCTAAAGTGAATCCCTCACTTTGAGGGGACCACCAGGGCACAATTTCATAGAGCTGCTAAGCAAAAAATTTGCTTAGCATGAAATTTCTTCCTTTATAAAAACAGGATTACCAACCAAATTTTCACGCGTTTTTCAGGTTAAGCGAACACCAGCTGAATACCAGTAACAAGCAATATGCAACAAATTGAAATTTGGTTTGAAATCCTGTTTTTATCAAGAAAGAAATTTCCTGCTAAGCAAACTTTGGTGCTTAGCAGCTCTATGAAATTGGGCCCTGACCTTCTGATGTTAGGCAATATATCATATTTCAAAAATATCGACAAAAATGATAATAAAAGCATGCTCATGTCGCTCCTCGTCATCTTTTACCTAACAGTTCCAGGCGCTGCCCCCTCCGGTCTCACAGTGAAACCTATTAATGACCAGCCAGACAGCTTGACCTTGTTGTGGGAGCCTTTACCCCTCAACAATATCAACGGTGACTTGCAGGGCTACCTGATTGGCTACTGCCAGAGTGAGAGTAGTTGCACAGGTAAAGGTTGAACCCCCAACAAACCAGATAAAGGGAAATGTTATGTTTGTTGAAGGCACTGGACCAATTGGTAATTGTCAAAGACCAGTATTCTCACTTAGTGTGTATCCCAACTAAGCATAGACTCAGTTGGTCATCGAAGTTGCAAGAGAATGATGAGTGAAAGTAAACCTCTTTTCACAAAAACTACATTACTTCAAAGGGAGCCATTGCTCACTATATTTTTTTAACACTCTCCACTGCTCGTTGTAATTTTTATGCTCACAATTATTTTGAGTTAAATTATTACCATAAGTGTTCAGTGCCTTTAAAGTTAATGGCAATACAAACTTATTTGGTTAGAAGCACCAGCAGCTTTCGATAGTACACAGCGTTTTGAGAACCATTTCACTTAGAAGTAAATAATGTGGTTGTGCAAAAATATATCGTTTTTTTCTTAACCCCCCCCCCCTGTAATGTCTTGAGTTCTACAAGAGCTGTTGCTTTGATGCTTGCTTGGTTTATTGTGTCTCACACATGTCTTGCTTATAGTACACATACAATGTAAGATATATACTTATCAATGGGCTACTGTTTCAAGGGTACAATCACTGCATGGGGTGGTGGTCTCTATATATGCATATTCATTAGTTGGATCATGATATTGGAATGTGGATGAGAAACACATGTCTATAGATTGGGTTGCTCTACAGTGTTAGTGTAAGGATACTACACCCCCCCCCCCCCACAATTTGAATCTGAGTGTTACTGACAATATCTCTCAGATTGTGGGTTCGAGTCTCAGTTGTGGCATCTGTGTCCTTAAGCAAGACACAAAGGAATATTACAGAATTGTTTTTGCTAGCAAAAAATGTTGATGGCAGTGTAAGCATTTTATGTTATCCACCATATACATAAACTGACGAACCTGTAGAAGTTTGAGATCGATCGGCCATCTGGGTCACGAGTGAAACTTTTCTCCTTTTTTTCAGGCGAATTTTTGCAACACAAGAATCTATCCAGCCCAGATGTTACTAGTAAAATCCTTGATGGTCTGGAACCCTCTACCCAGTACTCAGTATGGCTAGCAGCTTACACATCAATTGGCCTGGGACCTGAATCGGACCATGTACTAGCAACAACCAGAAATGAAGGTACGTTCTACAATTGGTAACCCTTTTGTCCTTTGACATAAATTGCATTCTGCTCTACCAGCCAGGCTCATAGTGGATGATACTCATGTCTACATCCTTACAGCGTGTGAAGGGGCTTTTATTACCCGAGTGTGTTGTGGCTGAGCGGATAAGAGCTCCGAACTCAAGCTCTGGTGTTTCTGTTCAGCAGAGTGTGGGTACGAAATCCCGGTCGTGACACTTGTTTCCCTGAGCAGGACACTTTACTATAATTGCTTCTCTCCACCCAGGGGTAAATGGGTACCTGTGAGGGTAGAGTTGGTTCTTGTGGTTGGTTTATAGCTTTAGTGCGCTACATATTTGGCGGCACAGGCTGTATACTCCCCATGGTAGCTGAGATGGTTTAAGGAATGACCGAATGAAATGGCCCAGTGATGAGGGTGATAATGTTGGAAGCGATTTGAGACATGGTCAATAAAGCGCTAAATAAAAACCAAATATTATCATTATTATTATTATTATTACAGCCCCAGGAGTAGATGGTAACTATAGTGACAGTTGATTTGGGCCAATAGCCCAAATTAGTTAAGTGTTGCCCTCACCTTGACGCGGCCGTCCAACCTTAAATCATAATAAAATAGAATACAAATAATGAATGTTTTTGAGTGCGATGCTTCGAATATTTTCATGAGTTGAAATATGGCATGTTCTTTTAAACGAGGTGGAGCCAATGTGAATGGACCATTCCATCTTTCAACAAATGAAAATATTTGCACCATTGCAACATTCATTATTTGTTTTATATAATTTCCAAGAAGATCTTTGTCATTTTGATTGCTGGAGACAAACAAAGCATACTATATTTATCTTTGACATTACACCCATTCTTTGGGTATGGCTTGTTTAGAGTTTACAGTGACTATAGTGCGTTCTATACTGCTGTTTAGTTTGAGACAGGCGGGCGCCGTAGGATATAACCTTGCAGTACTTGTAGGTACTGCTTTATTATCAAAGACACACGCACACAGTTATGTGGTACAACACACGTTGCAATAGAATTAATTGGATGGAATGAAAAATGCATGGTGAATGGAACGAAAAATGCATGTTGGATGATGAGTGCGCAATAGAACATGTACGCTTATTTGCTATCACATGACAGACATTCCTCCAATCAAATGCAGGGATCTGCGTGGATGTTATTTAAAAAAATATTTTTTTGGTAATTTATAATGAATAGGGTAGATGGCCTTAGCTTTCGATCCAATCCGGACCTTCTTCAGAGGCATAAAACAAGTACAAACAAATACATATCCATTTATAGAAAAAGAGAGGGGGAAAGGGATTAAGGAAAGGATCCAGAAAGAAGCGGGAAAATAACAGCCAATCAAAGTTCCTATTTCAGAAACAATATTGGTGGCTATGAACCAATAGGAGTGGAGTGGCGAGGACAAAGGATGTTTAGAATGAAAGGAAGGGTTACTGGACCATAAAAGTGGTAAAAGTATTGTTCGACAACAATGCAGGGAGACATGAAAGGGTAGGATTAGAGAGCAAGTTGCATCATGATGCAACTAACAATGGTCAATTAATAAGAATAGCAAGATCAAAGGTATGATGATTTTAAAAATAGGTATGAGGGACCTGTGGAAAAAGGGGGGGGGGTTACTTACATCAGATAGTTACAGTGATGAATTTATAAAAACAACTTTAAACTAGGTTAATTTATACTTTATGTACAGAATATATACAACATATAAGTTCTTAGGCAGAAGTGAAGTGGAGGGTAATGAGAAGTTATTTAACACCAGTGTTTATGTTAAGTCCAAAGGGTTTGACTGTCTTGAGTTGGTGAATCCAGTGTGATTCTCTATTCTTGCGGTGTGTGTCATCACCATTGCAAGCTTCAATCACCAGAAGTTCAACATCAATGACACTATGATTGGGGCTGTTGAAGTGGATAGAGACTGGGTACGGTTTCTTAGTCTTTATGGAAGAGACATGATTCGCAAAGCGAAGACTAAGTTTGGTCTTAGTCTCTCCCACATATTGTAGCCCACATCTCTTACATGATATGACATAGACTACATTAGACGTGCTGCATTCAGAGTCGGTCTTGATGTTGTATGAAGAGCCAGTGGTATGACTCTTCACCTTAAGTGAGGGCTTAATGTGCAGACACGTTTTGCATTTGGAACGGGTACATTTGTGACAGCCCAGTATATCTGTCGGGGGTTGTGTTTGGACTGTACCTGGGGGAAGTTTGGCCCTGACTAGTATGTCACCAAGGTTCTTAGGGCGGCGGAATGCAACCATGGGAACCTCAGTGATTGCTGAGTGTAACCTGCTGGAGGAGTGAAGTATAGGCATGTTATTATTGAGAATTGAGGGAAGTTTGGGTAGTTTGGGGTGGAAGGTGGTGACCAAAGCAACTCTATTGGTAGGAGCTTTTTTAGCTCCCGTGTTAGTCAACAGAGTATGACGAGGTACGTTGAGAGCCCTGTTGATAGCAAGTTGGACCCTACGTTCGCTGTGTCCCCTAGATACAAGGTGTTTCCTTAGCTCTGATGAGCGCCTCTTGTACAGGGTATCTGTGGAACAGATACGCCTGATACGTAAGGCCTGACTGTAAGCAATTGCCTTCTTACAGTGACTAGGGTGACAGCTATTGGAGAGAAGGTACTGGTGGGTGTCGGTGGGTTTACTGTAAACATCTGTGACAAGGCCATTAGGAGACTTGGTTATTGTCACATCTAGAAAGTTCACACTGGTGAGAGATTGTTCGGTAGTGAACTTTATGGTGGGGTGAAATGAGTTGATATGGTCAATAAACTCATCCAAGCTGTCTTGGTCACCACACCAGATGGAGAAAATATCATCAATAAATCTCCACCAAACTAGTGGTCGGTTGGGGGCGGAGGACAGGAGTCTGTCCTCCAACTGAGACATGAATAGGTTAGCATATGAGGGTGCCATTTTGGTACCCATGGCAGTACCCTGTACCTGTAGAAAATGCCTGTCAGAAAATGTGAAATTATTCTTCATTAGAATGTGGCTCATGAGTTCCTTAATATGACTCACTGAGGGGCGGGACTGATTACTAGCATTGAGGGCAGAGACACATGCACTCATGCCTTCATGATGGGGTATGTTAGTATACAGTGATGAAACATCAAAAGTAACCAAAATAGCAGAGTCAGGTATTTGGTGCTTGACCTCATCTAGTTTGTGGAGAAAGTCTTTGGTATCCTTGATGAAGGAAGGAATACGGCAGACTAAGGGTTTGAGGAAGCTATCGACAAACTCAGAAATGCGCTCTGTGGGGCTACCATTCCCAGATACAATAGGTCTCCCCGGGTTATTGGGCTTGTGTATCTTAGGTAGAAGGTAGAACCTTGCTGTACGGGGGGTCATGTGGGAGGAGACAGTTAAATGTATCTTTCTCAATATCATTGGCATTATAAATCTTAACCAGGGTGTCACTGATATCTTGGGAGAAAGATTCAGTGGGATCAGAAGCACATTCAATGTAATGATCAGTGTTACTGAGCTGTCTAAGGCCCTCAGCAATGTAGTCATGTGTGTTCATGACTACAACTGCAGACCCCTTGTCAGCCCGTTTAATCACTATGTCTGGTGATTGGCGGAGTTGTGTAAGGGCGTGACGCTCATCTTGGGGGAGGTTGTTGGGAGTAGGGGTACTGGGGGGCCTTAAGAACCTCGGAGTTAACCGAATTGATGTATGTCTCTAGAGACACATCTCGGTTCTTAGGGGGTACCCAAGTACTCTTTTCCCTGAAGCGGTTGCGGGGAATAGGTTGGGTCTCCACAGATGACTCGTCATCCATGGAGGGCTCTACATGAAAGTATTCACGTAGGCGTAACCTACGATTGAATTGGGCCATGTCCTGTTGGAAAAGAAGTTGGTTAGGCTCTCTGGGTGTGGGGCAAAACTTAAGACCCCTTGAGAGGAGTTTAACCTGTGGGTCAGTAAGGACCATGTCAGACAGGTTAACTACAGTATTGGTCTCTGGCAACCTGACAGTAGGAGGAGCAATGGTGGCTCTCTTACTGTGGAAACGTCTATGGGTGTGTTTCTTATGGTTAGCCAGGACATTCATACGTTTCTTGTTCTGTTTGTCCATTAGGGTGGACCTTAAGTGTTTGACGTTACATAGTATGGTATCTTGTAACTGTTCAAACTCTTCAATAGAGCATGACTCCTTGAGTTGAGACTCAGTGTTTGTTATCTCAAGTAACTGATTATCAATGAATTGTTGGCATTGATTTTCCAGCAGCTTGATCAAACGGAAAGACGTATTAGTGAGTGTCTTGTTCCATTTCTTCAAAAAGGATGGGTCAAGGTCCCCAAAGGAAGGGGTACACTTGATCTGTAGGCCTTTGGGAATGATACGGGACAAACGATAAAAACGGTAGTTATCAAGATGTGACATGTAACGGGTGTTCTTTTCCTTAAGCTTACGAAGCTTGCGGAAAATGCACTTGGTGTCGGGAGCAAGTGCCATAATAGATGGGGGAATACAGTCAAGGGGAAATATCTTAAATCATTCCTGTGGAGAGAACGGGTTATAAATCCTGTACGAAATTGATTATTAATTAACAGACGTGAAAGATAAAAGTAAAATAAACCTGCGAATAAATGGGGTTAACAAGACCCTGTAAAAGAACGGGTTAAACCTGCAAAAAATAAATTATGTACAAACCTGAAAAGAAAAAATGGGTTAACACAAACTTGTTGAAAAATCAAAGTAAGTACAAAATCTGAAAAGGAAAAGTTATGTACAAACCTGAAAGGGAAAACGTTAATATAAACTTGTGAAAAAAATAACGGTAAATATAGTCCTGTAAAAGAAAGGGTTATAAAACCTGCAGAAAAATATATACGTTATGTATAAATCTGAAAAGAAAAGTTATGTACAAACCTGAAAGGGAAAACGTTAATATAAACTTGTGAAAAAAATAGCGGTAAATATAGTCCTGTAAAAGAAAGGGTTATAAAACCTGCAGAAAAATATATACGTTATGTACAAATCTGAAAAGAAAAAATGGGTTAACACAAACTTGTTGAAAAATCAAGTTATGTACAAAATCTGAAAAGGAAAAGTTATGTACAAACCTGAAAGGGAAAACGTTAATATAAACCTGTGAAAAAATAGCGGTAAATATAGTCCTGTAAAAGAATTTGTAATTTATAAATATAAAATTTGTATTTTTGTATTTTTATGTGAATTGCCAAATAAATAATATTAAAAAAAAACAAAAAAAAACCAAAAAAACATTTAAGATTAAATATTTAGTATTTTAGATGATCAGAGTATACTGATTGCAACATTGAGTTGTCAACCACCAGTTCTTTTCAGAACCACCACTGCTCAAAAGAGAATAGACCCTTCCCAAGAAATATGTAAATTGCACATAGCGCGTGCGCACTAACATTTTGGTTGGCAAAATGAGAGAACACCGCGCTGTTTTGTACACAGCTAATGGATGCGTGACGCAGACGCGATTGCACAACTCTATGGTGTTTGCCAACCAACAGGGTCTGTACGCATGCGTGAATGTAATTAGCATATTTCATGGGAAGGGTCCATTACTATGGTGTTACCACAAAATGAAAGAGTAAAGTGATCATGATCATATAACAATTTGATCACAGATGGCTTTTATTTTTTTTTAATTTTTTT
Organism: Asterias rubens; assembly: GCF_902459465.1. Classification (NCBI taxonomy): domain Eukaryota; kingdom Metazoa; phylum Echinodermata; class Asteroidea; order Forcipulatida; family Asteriidae; genus Asterias; species Asterias rubens. The sequence continues at coordinate 14,835,280 of NC_047073.1, forward strand.
TTTTAACAGGGACAAACATGTAGCAAAGTTTTGAACTTGTTTTCCTTTGTCCTACAGCATCGGTTGTCGTCGTTCCAGCTGTGTTAGGTCCTCTGTTCATAGCGGTAATTATCGTGATAATAATAGTTTTTGTCGTCAGACAAATGACCAACAGCCACTCCATACCGGACCCAAAGATTGCCAGAGATGTGGACGTCATGAAAATGAACAGTGTAAGTGAATAAAGCCACTCAAGCTTCCACTGGTAATTCAAAACTAAAAGCTTTCCTTTAATTGTTGATTCGCTTGATTTAAAGACACTGGACACGATTGGTAATTGTCACAGACCATTCTTCTCACTTGGTGTATCTTAACAAACCTGTGACAATTTGAGCTCAATTGGTCGTCGAAGTTGCAAGATAATAATGAAAGAAAAAAACACCCTTGTCACTCAAAGTTGAGTGCTTTCAGATGCTTGATTTCGAGACCTTAAATTCTAAACCTGAGGTCTCAAAATCAAAAATCAAGGAAAATTTCTTTTTTCTCGAAAGTACATCACTTCAAAGGGAGTCGTTTCTCACAATGTTTTATTCCATCAACCTCTCCCCATTACTCGTTACCAAGTAAGGTTTTATGATAATAATTATTTTGAGTAATTACCGATAGTGTCCACTACCTTTAATAAGGAGTTTTTGTTGAATTTGGCTCGAAAAACCTATATAGAGTGTAATGAAGTAACATGTTGGTATATCTCTTTGTTGTTTCTAAGACTGTGTATCTTTATCTTTCCAACACACAGGGTATGTACCACTGTCAAATGGAAGAGGAAATCTTTGACAACATGCCCGTTGACGATTCACAGACCGGTCATTCACATCCCTTGGAGTCCGTCGTCATCGAAGACTCAAAGAAACAGACTTTCGAGTTCAGTCGTTCTGAGAGCAATGACAGTGGGTTTCCGCCATCCCCGGCAAGAAGTAGTGGAAACTTGGACTATTTGCGGGACAAGCTGAGTATCAGCGACAATAATGACAGCGTCTTTGAAGAAGAGAATGGACGAATCCAAAAAGACATGCACAAGAGAAGCAGTGGTTTAACCTCTCAAACATCTCAGAGTGACTCTGTTGGACCTTACACTATGGTAGGCGAGTTACCATCCTTCAAGATACCTGTATCTTCGGGTCTTGGCCCACCCTCTGTGGAAGGCCAATATGTTGCAGAGACCACATTGAAGGGGAGCACTACCTGTCGAACCGGAATTCCTTCCAGTCCATCTGTGGATGTATCGCCTTACACCCAGATGTCCACAGTGTTTACATCTTGTCCAGCATCTCGTTCAATTTCTGAGGCACCCGCACAACAGGTTTCTGAGCCTAGACAAAAGGAAAACCAGAAAAGAAACAAGCTTTCAATAGTGGGCTTAAACAATAATCAAACTACCCAGATTAAAGACGTCTCACCTTACACCCTGATGTCCGCAATGAGTTCAGTGCCTCACAGACAACCCAAGCGCTGTCAAGAGCCCTCAGTTGGTGCTTCCAAGTGTAAGAAGCAGACACACCACCTTGGCTCGGCTCCAACACATTCAGTTCCATCACAAATGCTGGCGATGGAAGCCATTAAGAAAGATGCAGGTTGCCATAATCAGAAATCTCCACCAGAATCCCTATCAACTGTTTCACCCTACTCGAAGGTAGAAGACTTAAATCCTCCAAGCTTTTCAACCAATTCATCCAATACTTTGACGAACAACTCAACACAGCCTGTTTCAACCTACATACAGATGCCAGAAGTGAATTTCCCGACGCCAAGACAACCACAAACCAGTGAATGTCAACAGGCTTCTCCCAAGACAACAACAGATGTTCAAACTCACAAACCTCTACTTGTCGTGCCACAACCAGTCTCACCCTACATCCAGATACCAGAAGTGAATCCCATGCAACCTAAGGTTCCTCCTTTATGTGCTGTCGAAAGCTTCACATGTAATAAACCTTCTGATTTGACAACAATACCCGCTGCAACCGAAACACTGATATCAGATACTGCAGGCTCACAACCACTTGACCCTCTGACTAAGCAACAAAATGGAATGTCCCCAAATGACTCTCCATCTGTCTTTCAACAACCTCTTTCACCTTACATTCAGGCGCCGGGAGTAAACGTCCTCCAACAAACTCAAGCCAAGACCGATCAACCAAAACAGCATGCTCCTGACCTGCCCAGCATTAATGAGGATAGTCCCTCATCTCTTCATACCCTGCAACAACCTGCATTACCATATATCCAGATGCAAAAAATTGAGCAGACACAACATCAATCTGGTTATCAAAGAGAGCTTCCTCCTGCCACTAACTCAGGCAATACTCCTTCAGACTTGTCACCTCCTGCGACACCTTACATCACGATTCCAGATATAAATTCCTTTCAACTAACTACACATCAGAGTAAGGAAGCCAATCAGGATGCTTTTAGTAACACTGACGGTCAAACAGCCCAGCAGCAAATTGTTTCGACCCAACCCGATCTGCAGACCCCTCAAACAAGTCAACCGGATATCATTCAGCAACAGAATTCATGTGGTGCAACCTCCAGCGACACTCCTGTTTCGCCACTGTCTGCGTTACCTTATCATCAGATGCCACAACCAAAAACAATTGAACTAAATGGATGTTATGTCAAAAAACCAGAAGCCCTACTGCCAGCCATTTCATGTGAGAGCCAAACTGACAACTCTTCTCTTATCTTGCCACAAGCTGTATCCCCCTACATCGAGATTCCAGAAACACATACCACGCAACTGGCTCAACAGCAGGTAGAACAGCTTCGAAAGGAGGGCTATAGTGAAGGCTCAACTCAACCACCTCTTCCACTACTTTCACAAACTGTTTCAGAACAAGGAGGTTCACACTACGATCAGGAACCACAGATAGCGAGCATGCAACTCAGTCAACAACAGGCAACTCAACCTGAAGATTTCCAACCTGTTTCACCTGAGCCGGCGTCACACAACGTTCCAAACCCACAACAACCTGGATCCTCTAACTTTCAGTTTCCTGAAACAAAGACACCACAGCTGACAAGTCAAGTTAAGGATCTTGCCCCTGGCATTGAGAACGAAGCTCAAAGCTCTCAATCAGTTTCACCTGAACCTGTGTCTCCCTATGTTCAGGTTCCAGAACCACAGACCCAACCACTAGTTCCACAGCAGGCAAGTCATTCTGAAGAAATCAATTCCAGCAGTGGTTCTAGTGAGAACCAAACTCAACACCATCAATCAGTTTCACCTGAACCTGGATCGCCCTATGTTCAGGTTCCAGAACCAGAGACCTTGAAGCTAGGTCCACAGCAGGCAAGTCATTCTAAAGAACTTAATTCCAGCAGTGGTTCTAGTGAGAACCAAACTCAACACCCTCAATCAGTTTCATCTCAACCTGGATCGCCCTTTGTTCAGGTTCCAGAACCAGAGACCTTGAAGCTAGGTCCACAGCAGGCAAGACATTCCAAAGAACTCAGTTCCAGTAGTGGCTCAAGTGAGAACCAAACTCAACACCCTCAATCTGCTTCACCTGAACCTGGATCCCCCTATGTTCAGGTTCCAGAACCAGAGACCTTACAGCTAGGTGCATATCAGTCAAGTCATTCAAAAGAAATCGATTCCAGCAGTGGTGCCTGTGAGAGCCAAGCTCAAAACCCTGAATCTGCTTCACCTGAACCGCGATCCCCGTATGTTCAGGTTCCAGAACCAGAGACCTTATAGCAAGGTCCACAGCAAACAAATCAATCTCAAGAACTCAGTTCCAGCAATGACTTGAGTGAGAATAAAGCTTGAAACCCTCCATCAATTTCGCCTGAATTTGTTTCACCTGATCATCCTACAATGCTGTCAGCAGAGTTCTGAGAGTCATTGGCCAACTGCTCCCAAGGCGGCATGGGCAGCAACTCAGAAACGTCTATCACCAGAAAGCTTTCATCCTGGCAGATAGAACCACAAGCAGGCCAAAATCACAAGCGGACCCTCCAGTAAGTCATAGGGGGGTCAATCAATTACACTTGTTGGGTGATATGAGTTGTTCCAGGTTACGAGTGGGGTAACATTGGTAGGTTAAACGAAAAGGTTTTGAAAATGACGACCAATATATTATTCTTTTAATAGGGTGTACCAAACAGCACTCAATATTATTTTCTAATAACTATCGATCAAAGACTAAAGCCTGGTTCTTACTTCCATGTAATGCGAAATTGATATGATTTTTGACATTTAAAATGTGCAGTGAATGAATCAGAATAGTTGGGCTGTGCTGAACTCCTGCGAAACATTCGCTGTGTCGTCAAATTTGTTATCGTATTAGCATTTGTAGGAAGTATGAACTGGGCTTAACTATCACTTATCAATGCAGAATTTTAAGCCTTTTTTTCAAAATGAATGAAGTTTTAATATTTTTATGATTCATAATTTTTATGGTATTTTGGAGTGCTTTTTTAATTTTGTTATTGATCTACTATAAAATGTACAAAGGCAACATGGATTTATAGAAGAGGCAAATAGTGTAAATTATAGATGCAATTGAATGCTTACCTTTGACCTTTAAGCTCTGCAAAGAAAATAGCGCCCACCAAATAAGTGGCCATCTTCCATATTTTATCTGCAACAGATTTTAGTTTGAGCCACTAGCAAGTTTCAGGAACGGTATACCAGGAGATTGTTTTTTTAATAGATGACAGTCAATCTGCAGCACACAAAATCCTTTCCTTTTATCTGCAAAGTATTCATGGTTTTTTCGTGAGTGACCTCGGTATGAATATTTAATTAGTCAAAAGGAATTCAGTCTGTTTCGACCTTTTCTGAAATATATTGACAGAAATTATGTACCAGTAAGTTGGAATGAAGAGCATATCTGTCGCTTTGTATGGAAAAAAATCGGTGCAACTCCAAATTTAAAAAGAGAAATTTAAACGTAAAAAACGGCTTCAAAAAGAAAGAAAACAAGCCACAAAACACAACAGATTGTCCCGTTATCAATGTCCGCAACAATCCCCAGAAGCCCTTTTGACTAATTAAATATTCAAACCGGGTCACGCATGAAAACCCACACAAAACTCTGCAGATAAAACCCAGCAGTTGACCTCGTTAACGCACGCAGTGCGGATTGATTGATGAACTATCAGGTATGCAGTAAATACAGGCATGATTTTTGATCCTTGGAAACAAGTATGAACACTGTAATGAGTAGAAGGGCTGACATGCATGTACATATTGCGAAGAATTTTATAGACTGTTCCAGGCTATCACAGGTTTTCAGATTTAACCAAGAGCAAAAAAGGATTCATACAAAAGTAGGAGGAATATCAGGTTTGTTAATAAAAGAATTAAAAAATAGTATTCATTATCAAATTGTTCCCAGGGTGATCGGTCTTGCCGTGCCAATATTTATCAGCATTTGCCTGCTCAATACTGCCTGGAATTGGTTCATTAATATGTGCTAGAATCTAGCACATTTTAATATATATATGAGGCCTGTGGCCAATCCACTCTACGCGCCCGCTCAGGTTAAACGGTTACAAAAGAAGCATCAAGTCATAGAGCAACGGGTCCCCTCTCATTTATCGATTTTGTGACATGTCTCACTGTGTGCAGTTTAGGGTGATAGCGTAAAACATGATTCATTTTTAATTAATAGAATTGTAAATATACATGTACTTGCATTTTCACACGCCCATACTTAGCTCCCTTTAAAGACATTGGACACTGTTGGTAATTGTCAAAGACTAGTCTTCTCACTTGGTGTATCTCAACATACACATAAAATAACAAACCTGTAATAATTTGAGCTCAGTCGGTCGTCGACGTTGCGACACAATAAGGAAAGTAAAAACACCCTTGCCATACGAAGTTGTGTGATTTCAGATGCTTGATTTCGAGACCTCAAATTCTAAATCTGAGGTCTCAAAATCAAATTCTGTGAAAATGACTTCTTTCTCGATAACCAAGTTACTTCAGGGGGAGCTGTTTCTCACAATGTTTTATACCATCAACCTCTCCCCATTCAAGAAAGGTTTATGATAATAATTATTTTGAGTCATTACCAATAGTGTCCACTGCCTTTAAGTGCCACACAAGAGCTCATAAACACAAGGGTGCACGCAGAGCAGTCACTTTTGGGAACCAACATAATTGTTTTTCAGTACATCTCATCCAAGTGTTAGTGATGAGAGGCATCAATACAGTGCATAGTCTTTAGTCAAGGTGCACACGGCACCCCCAGATGTCAAGCACGACCCCAGATATCACGCACGAAAAAGGGGGAAAAAATGCAAGCGGCGAAGCCAGAAAGTGCCTTTAGCAACTCGTTTTGGGGCGTTATGTTTTTCTGTACTTTTTGCCACAGATTTGGGTGGGAGAAACGTAATGCATAATGCATGAGCGTGATGAGTTGTTGGCCAATAAGAAGACGCAATACCATAGATCACACGCCGCTTGCACGCCCCATGACCCACACACACAAAATGGTGCACTAGAAAGTTACGTGCTGAGGGCAACACACAGAAGGTGCTTATATGAATAACTGATTAGATAAACGAGTTGCTAAAGGCGCTTCGCGGCTTAGCCGCTCGCACTGGTCTTTTTTCGTGTGTGACATCAGGGGGGTGCGGTTGCCGCGTGCGCCTTGATTAAAGGCTATACAGTGCCCTGCTCTTGGTAGTAAGGCTGTACCCATGTACACAGAAATAAATGAATATGAATTGAATGCAAAGGTGAGAATATTATTCATGTATTGAAAAGATGGAATGTTTCTTTCAAGAGGCAAAACTGGATTGAGTGGAACATTCCATCTGTCAATGAATGAAAATATTTGGTCCATGCACAACTCTACTCACTTATGCCCTAACCAGGAATCGAACCAGGGCCAAAATGGTGAGAGGCAAGCGCTTTTCACACTAGCTACCTATACCATAGATGGGAATGTCTATATGAAGGGTCGATAGTGCTTAACCTTTATTTCTAATTTGGTTATCAATGAGCAACTCAATTAAAACTGTATATATATGTTTTTTTTTTTAATAGTTACAAATCCTTTGATTAAAAACAAGGCAATGTTTTCAGGTTGCGTATATTTATGTATATATTTGAAAAGTCAAGTGTTTTTAAACTAAAGTGCATTTTACTTTAGGCCTACACTCGGGATATTGCAGTACTTTTGTAATTATTGTAAGTATTCAGAATGCAATTTTATTCAGTACTTTTTATTTTTTAGTACTCTAACACCGTATGCAAATTTATCTGATGTTTTATAGATGTCGTGTTGATATTCTGCCGATTTGACCTGTAAGTTTTGATTTAAATGGTGAATAGCTATTTTTATAGAGATAATGAAACTAATAAGCTATTTTAAAGGCAGTGGACACTATTGGTAATTGTCAAAATCCAGTCTTCTCACTTGTGTGCATCTCAACATGTACATAAAATAACAAACCTGTGAAAATTTGAGCTTGATTGGTCGTCGGAGTTGCGAGAAAACTATGAAAGAAAAAAACACCCTTGTCACACGAAGTTGTGTACTTTCAGATGCTTGATTTCGAGACCTTAAATTCTAAACTTGAGGTCTCGAAATCAAATTCGTGGAAAATTACTTCTTTCTCAAAAACTTTGTCACTTCAGAGGGAGCCTTTTCTCACAATGTTTTAAACATCAACCTCTCCCCATTACTCGTCACCAATTAAGGTTTTATGCTTATAATTGTTTTGAGTAATTACCAATAGTGTCCACTGCCTTTAACACATGAACAAATCTGCCAATAATAAGTGGTAGTTTTAATAAAACAGGAAATGAATAATTGAAGGGATTCTGAAGTTGTCTCAATTTTTTTTTTTCTGCCTAAATTTGATAAAACTGCTGGACTTGCCCCTTGTGATCTTTCCATTTTTCTGCCTAAATTTGATAAAACTTCTTTTTTTAATTTTTAGGCTTCAATTTGATACATGTACATTGCTGGATACCCCTTGTGATTTTTTCCCCTTGTGGTTTTTTCAATTGTTACATAAAATTGCTGGACTTATACAAATTTTAAAAAATATTTGTTTGGCCTTTATTTGATAAAACTGCTGGACTTACCCCTTGTGATTTTTTTCATTTTTTTGCCTATATTTGATAAAACTGCTGGACTTACCCCTTGTGATTTTTCTATTTTTCGGCCTATATTTGATATAACTGCTGGACTTACCCCTTGTTACTTTTAAAAATTTTTTTCCTAAAATTGATAAAACTGCTGGAGTTACCCCTTGTGAATTTTTTGTTTTACGGCCTAAATTTGATAAAACTGCTGGACTTACCCCTTGTGATTTTTCTATTTTTCGGCCTAAATTTGATAACACTGCTGGACTTACCCCTTGTGATTTTTTCATTTTTTTGCCTATATTTGATAAAACTGTTGGACTTACCCCTTGTGATTTTTTCGTTTTTTTGCCTATATTTGATAAAACTGCTGGACTTACTTACCCCTTGTGATTTTTTCATTTTTTTGCCTATATTTGATAAAACTGCTGGACTTACCCCTTGTGATTTTTTCATTTTTTTGCCTATATTTGATAAAACTGCTGGACTTACCCCTTGTGATTTTTTCATTTTTTTGCCTATATGAGATAAAACTGCTGGACTTACCCCTTGTGATTTTTTCGTTTTTTGGCCTAAATTTGATAAAACTGCTGGACTTACCCCCTTGTGATTTTTTCATTTTTTTTCCTAAAATTGATAAAACTGCTGGAGTTACCCCTTGTGATTTTTTCATTTTTTTTCCTAAAATTGATAAAACTGCTGGACTTACCCCTTGTGATTTTTTCATTTTTGGCCTATATTTGATAAAACTGCTGGACTTACTTACCCCTTGTGATTTTTTCATTTTTTTGCCTATATTTGATAAAACTGCTGGACTTACCCCTTGTGATTTTTTCATTTTTTTGCCTATATTTGATAAAACTGCTGGACTTACCCCTTGTGATTTTTTCATTTTTTTGCCTATTTATTTGATAAAACTGCTGGACTTACTTACCCCTTGTGATTTTTTCATTTTTTTTCCTAAAATTGATAAAACTGCTGGACTTACCCCTTGTGATTTTTTCATTTTTTTGCCTATATTTGATAAAACTGTTGGACTTACCCCTTGTGATTTTTTCGTTTTTTTGCCTATATTTGATAAAACTGCTGGACTTACCCCTTGTGATTTTTTCGTGTTTTGGCCTAAATTTGATAAAGCTTTTTTCATTTTTCGGCCTAAATTTGATAAAACTGCTGGACTTACCCCTTGTGATTTTTTCATTTTTTGGCCTTAAAACTGCTGGACTTACCCCTTGTGATTTTTTCATTTTTCGGCCTAAATTTGATAAAACTGCTGGACTTACCCCTTGTGATTTTTTCTTTTTTCGGCCTATATTTGATAAAACTGCTGGACTTACCCCTTGTGATTTTTTCTTTTTTCGGCCTAAATTTGATAAAACTGCTGGACTTACCCCTTGCGATTTTTTCTTTTTTCGGCCTAAATTTGATAAAACTGCTGGACTTACCCCTTGTGATTTTTTCTTTGTTTTGGCCTATATTTGATAGAAACTGCTGGACTTACCCCTTGTGATTTGGGGTCTTTAATAATAATACTGCTGGACTTGCCCCTTGCGACTTTTTTCCTTTTTTGTCCCAAATCTGATATAACTGCTGGACCCTTTGTTTCCATTTTTCGTCCTCAATTTCATACAAAACTGCTGGACTAATAATACCCCTTGCGTTTTTTTTTCTTAAACTGTTTACAAAAATGTAACAAAAAAGCTGGACCTTATTTGAGATTTGCTGTTTTATTGTTCCATTTTTCAGAATTCACAAATTTCTACACATTTATGTGATAAAAATGATCAGTATTTCCAATAACTATAGCTTATTGACCAAAACAATAAAATGGCATGAGTAGACCCTACTGCGTCATTTAAAACCATAATATCCCACAGTTTTTACCAAAGTTTGACAGAAAAGCATGACTTGCTTTCATTACCCCTGGTGATTTTCTTAATTTTAAACAAAATTCAGAGATCAATCTTTTGCTATCATACGAAGCAGGCACTCTCTGACGTTCTCAGCATATAAATTATTTGGTTATTCTGATAATAGGGAACAAGCAACAACTTATATACACTACACAGTGTTTTGGCTGGTAAACTTAAGCAGATATGTAAGACCCCAATAATAACAACAAGTCCTTTAAATGAGGCACCTGCTCTACGGGAAAGCTCCATTAGATAAAGAGGCCAGAATAACACATCCTTTTCCTCTGGCAACTCACACCTGATATCTCAATGTGATTCCTTTTCCAAAGTTAATTAGGTTATGCATTAATGACCCAAGTAATTCAATGTAAACACACTGGCTTATTTTACAGTATTCTTTACAGCATTTTGTGGTCAAAAGATCGTTGTTTCAATTGACACCACTGGATTATAACCATGGAGACATCTACTGTGGACAACTGTCTACAACATTCCTGCCCCTCCTGAACAAATCACTGACCTGTTGCTTGACACCCCTCTAGGTCGTATGGCATAGTCCATCTTAGGACATCAATGCAATGTGAGCTGACTGTGTTTACGACATGGTTAAGACAATGGAAATATTAACATGTTTCATCAAGTGCCGACCTCTGTATTTCCTTCAGATTTAGAAGTATTTCTGTAAGGGTTCTCCAAGGGTCTTCTCTAAATCATTGACGACCAGCTGACAGTGCTGCTCCACTTCCTCGGATTCGTCTGCAAAATGGTAGAATGAAAAATAAAAAAATCGTTGTGTCGGGGAACAAACTCCTTTATGAATGATGAATAATTTATGGTTCTCGAAGGCTTAAATCATTTGGCTTTCGAGAAACTAGGGACGAAACGTTAGGCCACAAGGGTGGGTTTTCTCCCGACTCCGATGACCCATTGAGCCTAAATTTTGACAGGTTTGTTATTTTATATATAAGTATTTTAAATATAAGTTGTGATACACGAAAGTGTTTACCGAAAGTGTCCAATGGCTTTAAACCACCCAAATGTAGCACAAGGTCAGGCAGCGGAAAGGGGTATTTGTGAAGATCTATCCACACAATACATGTAACATACGTACCTTCCATGAGTTCCGCAAGGAATGGGATGGTCTCGGGTAGCAGGGATAGATAGTCCTCTGCTAGCTTCTTATGGAGCTCTTGAAGTACAGTCAAGGCTGCAAACCGAACCTGAGACGGGATGAACAAAAACACAGAATGTTTATTGTTTTTATTATTTATATTCGGCAATAAAGGATTTGGGTATTTATTCAAAATGTCCACAGATTTACATTAAACTTACAGGGTTTGAAGATAATTATAGTGGAAAACTTCCCTTCAACTATTGCTAACTGAGGTTCTGTAGTTTTTGAGAAATGAGAAACTTTGCATGGTGGAAATACGATAAGGAAAGTTTGCGGTAACACCATGTAATGACCATCTCTAAATGAGTTGGGGTGGTTCTGAAAAGCAGCTCTATGAAATTGGGCCTTGCTCATTGTTTTTTTAGCTTACCTTCGGTGAGCTGTGTCTAGTCTTGAGAAGGACCTGGTAGTTGAGGGGTTGCCAAGTTGACGAGTCTCGAGACGAAACAAGGAGCTGAGCTATGCATGGCGTCAAATGCTGTGAAACACGCTCCCGGTATGCGTCGTCAGTTCCCTGCATGTTCTCAATCTGGAGTAGATGTGAAATAATATTATAAATTTATAAATAATATACACGGGACAAATTATCAATTCTGATTGGTCAAGAGGGCATCATTTGGCCATGATCAAACATGTGATATAAACACGGTGAGAAGTGCTTAAACATAGGCGTGGTGTTAATTTATGCGTATCGTAGTCATTACATACTGGTACTTGATGTATAAACTTACTTATAGCTTGTGTCCAGAAGGAAAACCGTTGAGCGTCAATGCAATTTTGACCCTCCAAGAAACAAAGCTTTTCTCTATAGGGGTTTTCCTCCCACATCTAAAACTGAAATTTCTTCATTGTCTTCTCTAAAAGAAAGTTGGTTTGATGTTTCCATGAGAATGCTTTGCTGATTACTCAAATTCAGATTCAGATACTGAATGATACTCTAAATGACTGCCCCTTCCTGCCACCCCCTATAATAATTTTAAAAATTATAGCGCGTTTCACAATAACCATCTCAATGTGCTCTATGATGTACATTACTGCCCTGGTCATTGGGCCAATAACATTCCTTTAATCTTTCTCAGCTCCCTGGGGAGTATACAACCGAGGTAACCATAGCACACCAAAGTTTTTTTCTTACACAATATCAACCTCTACCCTCAGAGGTACCTATTTATACCCATGGTTGAAGAGAAGCAAGGACACACGTATCATGACCGGAATTCAAAACCACACTCCGATGACTTGAGCTTGAATTCGATGCACTTAACCACATCCAAAAACAAAGAAAAGACAAACAAGAAAAACATTGACAGTCCAAGAAACAGTGATTCTCACCTGATCCACTAGAGGCTGCATAAGACGTTGGAATCTCTCCTTTGAGACGAATGTTCCCTTGTCGTACATGAAGCATTTATGGAGACAGTCTAAGATGCGGACTAAGAGGAGAGACGACTTCTCGTCACTGTCGGATGATTCCTCAAAGAAGGGCTTGTCTGGATGCAAGGAATGCAAAGATTACAAGATCATAAAAAAATGTTTCCGGATTTTATTTGGTTCTCCCTAAGGGCCATGTTAAAGCCATTGGACACTTTCGGAACAGAAAAAAAAAACAAGTTCACAGATTTACAAATAACCTACAGGGTTTACAGAAGGTAATGGTGAAAGACTTCTCTTGAAAAATTTTTCCATGAAATGCTTTACTTTTTGAGAAAACATTCAAACAATTATCAATTCTGGATATCGAGAATTACGGATTTATTTTAGACACATGTCATGACACGGCGAAACGTGCGGAAACAAGGATGGGTTTTCCCGTTATTTTCTCCCGACTCCGATGACCGATTGAGCCTAAATTTTCACAGGTTTGTCATTTTATATATAAGTTGTGATACACGAAGTGTGGGCCTTTGGACAATACTGTTTACCGAAAGTGTCCAATGGCTTCAAAGGCAAAGTATACTTTTGGTTTTTGGAACAGTTCAATTGTTTTAATCTCATACGCAGACAAAGAACAGCTATCGTCAAATCATTTGCAAAATTTCATTTCAAAAGGTGGTTGAGTTTTTTTCCAAATCTGGAGTAATTATGTCCATGCAGGAAGAATAATCCACAATAGGAATGCACAATCCGAGTCTCAGATTCAAATTTGGGGGCACAACAACTGATATCTTTTAACAACACTTTGAAGTGGCATGTTTCTTAAAACTTTAGAGGGAGCCTATTCCCACAATGTTTTATACTATCAACAGCTCCCCATTGCTCATTACCAAGTAAGTGTTTATGCTAATGATTATTTTGAGTAATTACCAATAGTGTCCAGTGCCTTTAGAGTGTTAGAATGTAAAGCTACCTGTTTTGTGAGTGTTGTTTGAATCGAGGAGATCGGCTGCCTTGGCAACGAGGTGACCAGCAAACAAAGTGAAGAGACTCTTGAGTTTGTCGGCGATGGCGTCGGAGAGTCGGTAAAGTGTCAGGAGTCGGTCTTTGGGAGATGTACTGCGAGTTGCCCAATCAACCACCTAGGAGAAGAAAAAAACACGAGTGTTCAGCGCTTAGGACAATTTGTGGATAGTTTTGAACACCTTTGAAGGAAGGGTACATGTTTGGTAATCACTCTTTAAAGACTCTGGACACTATTGGTAATTGTCAAAGACCAGTCTTCTCACTTGGTGTATCCCAACATATGCACAAAATAACAAACCTGTGAAAATTTGAGCTCAATTGGTCGTCGAAGTTGCGAGAGAATAATGGGAAGAAACAAACTCCCTGGTCACACGAAGTTGTGTAATTTCAGATGCTTGATTTTGAGACCTCAAAATCTAACTCTGAGGGCTCGAAATCAAATTTGTGGAAAATTACCTCTTTCTTAAAAACTACGTTACTTCAGAGGGAGCTGTTTCTCACAATGTTTTATACTATCAACAGCTCTCCATTGCTTGTTACCAAGTTAGTTTTTATGATAACAATTATTTTTAGTAATTACCATCAGTTTCGAAAGCAATCTACTTATTATAATTATAATAGTACACCTTTAAAGACTATTCAATGTGCCTCAGTAGACAGGTCTCAATTGACCTTTGAACTCTGACCTACCTTCAATAACATGGGCCTGAAGCTTGCTTCCGATAGCTTCATGACTAAGGTCAACACAGCACGTATCACATGACCTTCAACTGCGTCGACCTCCGGCAAACTTAGCTGTTGATAAACAAAAACAATGTGGAATCAATGGATGGGGCAAAGAACAACCTGCCTTTAAAGACACTAGACACTATTGGTAATTGTCAAAGACCAGTCTTCTCACTTGGTGTATCTCAACATATGCATAAAGTAACAAACCTGTGAAAATTTGAGCTCAATTGGTTGTCGAAGTTGCAAGATAATAATGAAAGAAAAAATACCCTTGTCACACAAAGTTTTGTGCTTTCAGATGCTTGATTTCAAGACATCCAAATCTAAATCTGAGGTCTTGAAATCAAATTCATGGAAAATTAATTCTTTCCCAAAACTACGTCATTTCAGAGGGAGCCATTTCTCACAATGCTTTGTACTATCAACAGCTCTTCCATTACTCATTACCAAGTAAGGTTTTATGTTAATAATAATAAATATTAATGAATAATAAAATAATGAATAAAAAAAACTACCTATCTGAAACTTTTTCTCTGAATACACAACGTAAGTCCACGTTTACGTCACAACTGTGATATAACACAGCCGGCATGCGCACGGACACTTTGATCTAGCATCAGATATACACCATCAAGTTCATGGTATGAACCAGTTAGCTTAGGACTGATGCTTAAATGACCCTTCTGTCACCTGAACTATCCTTCTTGCCTCCACATTCTGGGGTGGATTTCACAAAGGTAGTCCTAACTTAGGACTAGTCCTAGGCAATGCTCAGAGATAGGACTAGTCCTAAGCTAGGACCAGTAACTCATCTTAACTTAGGACTGGTGTTATCTCTTAGCATTGCCTAGGACTAGTCCTAAGTTAGGGCTACCTTTGTGAAATCCACCCCTGGGCTCGTTTCTTATCAATAACTCCATACAGCGTTATCGCACAGGGGAGGCTTTGCCAAGGGTTAGCCATTTTACAGGTTAGATCAGGGGTAAAGTGGTCCTAGATGTGAAAGAGTCGGCTATTATTCCCCATGGTTGCCCCTGGGGAATAGCGTCATGCAAAAAGGGATTAAGTGGATCTAAAACATGTATGGGCCTAAATGGACTTTGGAGGGTGCCAGATCCCAGTTTCATAAAGCTGCTTTAACGGTAAGCAAATTTCCGTGCTTACTGTAGCAGATAAATTTGCTAAGGTGTAAACGTATTTCACAGGTTAGCAAGAAAATTTAGGGGGCCATCTTACACCTACATGTACAACATGGATTTGTATTGTTACGTCATAAACTTTTCGAGCAGTAAGCACCAGAAGGTTAGCATGCCTTTTTGTGTGCTTACGATATGAAATGGATATCGCGCAGTAAGCCCCAAATCGTCCGCTAAGCAGCCCTAAGAAATTGGGCCCAGATATTAAAGCTACATTACTAGCAAGCCAACTTACATCAGCGTGCTTTGTTCTGTAGTCTAGCGCAACAAGGAAGAAGGTGATGGCGTGCTGCTGGTAAGCCGTCATGTCAGTCTTATCCAATGCTCCCAGGTGGTCCGACACAAACTCCATCAGGGGACCAATGCTTGCCTAGAAAAATTCAAGGTAACACAAAAAGGTTAAATTATTTCCATGACTTGAATCCCTACTCACTGTGAATATGTACGTAAAAAAAATTAACCTGTAAAAGATTGAGCTTCATTAGTCATCACGAGTTTGAGAACAAAAGTGAAAATCACAGGACAATGTTTTCAAGAGAGTCGCGTAAATCTGTTGTATATGCTCTATTAATTTTCATCTGACTGAAAACTATTTTGTGAAATTGTTTCACTCCTTCCTCAAAAGCTACAGCAACTCGGTTAATAATATTTTAAGGGAAGCTTTCTTTCATCATTATCTTCAAACCTTGTAAGTTTAATGTAAATCTTTGGACCTTTGTGTTTTGTGTTGTACAAAAAGTACCCAAACCTTTTAAGGCTGGTTCACGCCAAACTAGTTCTCAAAAGGTACAAACTAGTCCTTAAAAATACAAAATGTATAACAGGTTTTGTCTTGTTAGAGTTTATAGCTTTTGCAGGAAAATTTCAAAAATGAGACCCTAGTCAGTTATGTTGTGGTAATGAGTTGGGTCTGTATGTGAACAGGATGAACGTGCTCTAGACAGACCACGTACATCCAAAGACGCCCGACCAAACCATGTCAAGCACGTCCCTAGTACGATACCAAGTACAGCAATTCCTTCTCATTTTAAGAACGTTTCAAGTACGTTGCCACTCCGCCTAATTGCATAATTGGGATGGTTGCCCAAAGTTTTTGAGCACCATTTCCGGTCAGACCTGTCCATGAAGTTAGTAAACAGACTGTAAACAGACTGTAAACAGTTGCTACCGAGTCCAATCCGCTTACACACAGTTTAGTCTGCTCGGCTACATGTTTTGTACGTAGTGAGAATGAGTTTGTTGTGATGAGGTCTTTATATTACTTACTGGGTTAGTATCCACCATCCTCTCATATGCCAAGCTGAACGTTGGTAGGAGCACCCTGACGGACACAGTGCTGGAGAGGTTGTGGCTCAGTGCCTTCAGTCTAAGGTTCAGTTGGGACTTCTCCTCTTCAGTGTTACTCGACAACCGGCAGATCTAATAATAAATCATAATTAAAAACTTATAATGCCAAAAAGAGCCATTTAAGTGCTCATGGCGCTAAATACAAACAATAACATACACATGCACAATAACCAAAATTGAATTGAAGCCTGATCTAGAAATACAATACAAATGCAATATCTGCGACACAAAATAAAGAGACATTTGTTTACTCGCTGTTAACAGCTTCACATCTGGGCTAAATTTAAAGGAGTCACAGCAATGGTAAATGTATGCTATATTGGCTGGTAACCCATTTTTCCTAGCACAAGTTTTCTGTGCTTAGCAACTTTAAGTGCTTTAGGCCAGTGCGCCCTATAGTTCTTATAGATAACTCTATGGAAATTTCTTATCCTTGATTGGCGTATTTACCTGTAAGAGAAGATCCACAAGGTAGGGGCTCTGGAAGTGTGGAAGGGTCTCAATGACCTTCTGTACTGCAGTCACTGCACTCATGAGGTGCAGGTCAGAGCTAGGTAAGAAAACAAACATGACAAGTCAGCTTGATGGAGGGTAAAACAAGTAAGGCCAGGGGCCAATTTCTTAGAGCTGCTTAAGCAAAAAAGTTGCTTAAGCACGAAAATAGTTTGCTTATTTTACACGTGTTACTGGCCACAATTCCATGCCGTATACATTGTTTGTGACTGGTATTTAGCTGTTGTTTACTTAGCATAACAATTGAGTGGAGTCTTGGCCGGTAAGCTGATTTTACCAAGCAAGGATTTTTTTTGCTTAAGCAACATTTTGTCCTTAAGCAGCTCTATGAAGTTGGGCCCTGGTTCATACTTCCTGCGAATGCGATGCAAATTTGACTTGAATTTGGCATCACAAATCTGTTTTCGCTGCGAATATTCGCGAGAGTTGTTATCGTTATCATTATCACTGCAGTGTGACCGGGCCTTAATAAGTGCTGACTGTGCTATTTATGAAAAAAACATGTATATGAACATCTCACCTGACTATATTTTCCTTGCTTGCCAGCACGTCCAAAAGCCGGGGCATAAATCGCGGGAGACACTGTATGGAGTGCGCCCTCAAGTTACGGACACACTCCGCTAGACAGAGCATAGCACTTCCCTGCACCTACAAAAAACAAAACAAGTTTTGAAATTAAAAGGTTGGGTCATAGATTTTTTTTTTTCGCCGTAAATCAAAAATTATAGACAAAAAAATCGAGAAAAATATCATAAAATAAACATGTGAAAGTTTCAGCTGTATACAGTGTCTACTTGTTGAGAAAACAAGAAAATGACATCTAAATAAAAACAAAAACAAACAAAAAGAGTATCCTCACCTGCGCATTCACCCGTTCCTCGTGGCATATCGTGACCGATGCTTCCAGCACCGGCCCAAACTCCACCGGGCGTCCTTCTCCGAGAAGCGCGCTTAGAAGTTTCAGACTGTAGAGGGCGGTGTGTCGATTCGCGTCCACCTCGTCGGCATCTGTGGGTTGCTCTTTGGTTGCCGTGGCGATAGTCAACAGCCCACTGATAAGTCCCAGTAGTCCATCATTCTGATTGCAAAGCGGGGGGGGGGGAATAATAATAAAAAATACACAATTTAAACTTTGGCTTTTATTAATTAGTCGAGCATGTATGTGATTGGATTGCGCCTCTAAGCATGGAATTAGGCAACCCTAGTATTTTAGCTACAAGGCCGTTGTAGATTTGTCCCTTTAAAAAACTAAAGGAATAAGGTTACCGGCAGAAATCACTGGTTTCCTGCATGGTTTTGCTTAGCGGTAATACAACATTAGGCTCAAGTTCTTTAGACTGTGTAATCTCAGGTATCTGAACAATGAGACCAGTTAAAGCAGGAGAGTTTGTTTCCGTCACCCAATAAAAAAAACCCGTTAAAAGTGGTCCCAAAATTGGTTGAATATGAGCAAGACTTGCACAGTCTATAGTAGAGAATTTTCAGACATTAAAGGCACTGGACACTAATAATGTTAATTGGTAACAAACAATGGCGAGCTGTTGATAGTAAAAAACAATGTGAGAAATGGCTCCCTCTGAAGTACAAAGATTTGGAAAAAGAGGTAATTTCTCATTCGAGTTAGGCCTGAAACCTTTTTCTGCTACTGAAAGCACACAAATTTGGGCAACAAGGGTGTTTTTTTCTTGTAACTTCGATGACCAATTGAGCCCAAACTTTCGCAGGTTTGTTATTTTCTGCATATGTTGGGATTCACCAAGTGAGAAAACTGGTCTTTGACAATTACCAAATTGTGTCCGGTGCCTTTAGGTAAAGTTTACTTCCGAATTTATTTGTCAGTGTATACCAACCTGTTTCTCATTAAAGTAGTCTTTAGAATGAAGGAGTTTGTTGTTCAGTAGTTCCAAGGCTTTACGTCTTATCGTTGGGAGCTTGTTGCTAAGGAGATGGGCGATGACGTCAATGAAAATCTTCGCCGGCAATAATGCGTTAACCTGCATATCGATTAAAAATAAAAAAAACACATTAAATACATTGTTAATGTAGCACGTAACACCTTGTAAACCCTTCTAAGATGCTACATAATTGGGTCTCATAATCAATCACTGCAATAACCTATCTTTCTCAAAGTTTGTATATTATACTCAGCGCCTTGAGTACCTTGTTTGGTAGATATGTGTGTTATAAAAAGGTAAAAGGAATAATTAATGGGAAAATGTTTGGCATCCTACCTTTTTGAAAGGAGCGAGGATGTGGGGTCTTTTCTGGTTAATCCATTTTTTTTTGTTTTTATTGCTGCCGCGCACTTTTGGGGAATTTTAATGAATTTTCTATAGATTTCATATATATATATTTATATTTGATATGGTATTTGATGGGTTATTTTCAAAATTTTTGTGACGTTTTTGTCCTTGTACCCTTTTGTGCCTTTGTTATTTTTATTTTCTGGATTGCCTGTAGATAGTGATTATTTTCGCTTTTTGGTCATCCAACATGAAGTGGATTATCCAGATTATGTACTTATTGTTTTCTGGTCATTTACCTTATCCAGTGCGTCGTAAGAGCGATGCAACAACGCCCTCCAGAATTTCGCCGTGTCTTTGCCAGCGTTCTTATGAACGCTCTGCGCTACTTGGGTGATGTACCCTAACAAAACCTCTAATAATCTGAAAGAAAAAAAAACTTCACAGTTAAAAAATCAACAATGCATGTCAATTGCATCATGATTATGATTTGTTATTGGAGGTAAATATTTGTTCTCATTTTTTTGTTTGCATCTGGGATAAAGTATATAACTTGGTTTTAACCCTAACACCAATAGGTATTAATCACTGTAATATTTCCGAGTTCTGTGAAAAAAATTCACCGGCAAAACTCTGGAGTATAATATTGGAATGTGGCAACAGAATCCCTCCAAAGAGTTCTGGTCTCTTAAAACCTCACCTTTGCAGCAGTTTCTTCAATTTGTCCGAGTCATTTTGGGAAACGTTCGCAACCTGAAAGAGACAAATATTAGACACAATCAGTTGGACAAAAGTTTGGAAGCAAGTTCCTGCAGGAAAAAAATTGTTGACAATCATTTGGTTTTCAGAACCAACCCCAACTCATTGGGAGATAATCATTACATGGTGTTACCGCAAATTTGTCCATCCATATCGTATTACCACCATACAAAGTTTCAAATCCTACTTGACAATCATTTGGCTTACTTGACTCAAGCGTTTCAGAAAGGGTAACCAACGTCAATTTATCGCAGCAAGTCGTACCTTTTGGATGAAGTCGCTACTGGAGACCACGTGAGGCATAAAACAGACAGCGGTGAAACGGAACTGCCTCATCTGACGGGCTCGAATGTGAGGATCCGCATCGAACGTTGGCTCCTGATTGGTCTGTTCCTTGGGCTGCTTTGGTTTGGTGCCGGCACGTCTAGTGGCCATTGTAGTAGATTTTTGACCTGAAAAAGTAGAGTGAACAAATATTTGTCATGTCGCTGTGTTTCAAGAAATAGTGTCACACAGGGCTATACAGAAGGTAGTGAGTGGATCATGTGTAGAGGTCATGAGTAATGTTGATGTATTGCGCTGCCCCCCCCCCCCCCAACAACCTTAATCCCATTGGTGTACAATCTCACCTTGTGCCATTTGTATCTTTCCCACAACGCATTGCTTGATCGTAACTGCTGGAAGTGTGACTTTAAAACATCAAAATACAATGGAAATTTTAATTAAATCAGGTGGTTGATCCGTTATGCGTTAAAGACTTCTTCTTCCGTGTAAGTACAGACTCAACTACATGAGCAAAAGCGTCACGGAGCAACTATCCCCCTCTCATTCATTTTCAATCATGTGATACGTCTTAATGCTGGCAATTTATGGTGACCACATAAAAGTAGTTCATTTGAAATGTATTGCATTGAAATATGTGCGCTTTTTCAAGCGCAAACTATTTGTCTCACAGACGCCTTACGATCGCTAGAAAGTTTTTAACAAGCAAGCGCAGAGCAGTCACTTTTAGTTAGCCAATCAGTGTTGATTTTCAGTGCTTTCCTTTCGGATGTTAGTGACAAGAGGTATTGATACTGCGTGCTAACCAATGGTATCGAGGTTGCTTACCTAGCTTCTTGTCTTCGGTGAGCGTTGAGACATACTCCAATAATCTTGTCAAACTGGTAATCTGAACATGGGGGGAAAACTCCTGGCTTAGAGACAGCCAAAAGTCGATACTGCGGCCTGGTCCCTGTTGAAAAAAAAAATACAAAGTTGTGCATTTACGTTTAAATGAAAAAGACTCGCTGGTTGGGCGTGTCAAACAGAGTTTGAGTCGCCTGCAAGTGTTTATTACTAGCATACGTTAAAAATGCAAACTATTTTCGAAACATAAAGAAAAACTGTAAAAAATTAAATAATTTATCTCTTACCTTAACATCAACTTCGTCTCCCGGGTGCATCGCTGCGGCACCTTTAGTGACATAACCGCCGATCAGCAGGGCCAGCATCTTAGATAAATACTTCTCCTCACCAACTGTCTTCATAAGCTGACCGAACAGCGGCAGACGCCGGTGCTCCGGGATGTGCGGGTAGGCATCCACAAAGACTCGCATCACCATGACAACGACCTCTTCAACACCACCTTTGAGGTCAGTGGTGACTGTTTGTTGTTCGCTGGCCTAGGTGATCAAAGCAGAAACACTACTCAATTCATGAAGATAAGAAACTTACAAGAAGAACAATGTTATATCCTCCCAAGTTTTCACAGGCTTGTTATTTTTATGCATCAGTTGGGATACACAAAGTGAGAATACTGGTCTTTGACAATTACCAGAGGGGTCCAGTGCCTTATACACATCAGTTAAAGTTGAAAACCAAATATATATTCTAAAAAAACATCTATTAAAATTAACTGACCTTGATAAGGGCTGGAATGACGGTCTCGACGGTCCGCATAATGACCTGGAAGCTGTAACTATCGTCTTGGTGCAGCATGTTGGCGCCCATGAAGGTGAAGATGGCCATGATGTTATGCAATACATGTTCCTAAAATTAAATCAAATCAAAGATGTTATCAATCAAATCATACAGATAATCTCACAACCGAGTATAGACACCTGTGATTTTGTTTCCCCAAAACTCGGGATATTATCGAGTACACAGTGCTTACATACATCGATTTAAAGAGACACATTGCCTTGGATCAGGCGAGTTGGTCTATGAAAAGTTTTTGAAACCATTTGTTATGAAATGCATATGGTTTTAAAAGTACAACATAACTATCCTCATGAACATGCCTCGAAATTGCAGTTGTCCTCGTACATGTACATCACGAACTAACACTACACGCCAATTTGTGGAGTCAAATCAACCAAAAAGTTTTTTTAGAGAGGTAATTTCTTACTCAAATATTGAAAGACATTAGGCCTCAACTGAACCAGGTTTTTTTGATCAAAGGTCAGTAGTTTTTAATGGCTTTTCTTGGCTTGAACAGACAACAGTGCAGTTTTTCAGATATTTCTTTTGAACCACCAACCCACAATATTGAAAAAAAAAAAAAAAATCAAATTTTGTAACAAAACCAAGCAATTTCGAAGGCATAATCGTGCCTGGCAACAAGGTCCCATACTTACTGGGAATAAACCGGCTGCAGCAGCCAGCAGCATCAACGCAT
Source organism: Asterias rubens (assembly GCF_902459465.1). Lineage (NCBI taxonomy): Eukaryota > Metazoa > Echinodermata > Asteroidea > Forcipulatida > Asteriidae > Asterias > Asterias rubens. The sequence goes on from NC_047073.1 coordinate 14,858,305, forward strand.
GGCGATGCGTCTGTGGGTTATCCGTCGTCCTGATACACTGAACGACCACCTCTACGCTAAACTGCGCCTGACTCAGTGCGCTTTCGGCAGCGGCGGTGGTCTTGCTGTCCGGGGTGAGTTGGTTGCAGATGTTGAGCAGAGTGGTCAGGATTAACTGCTTCAGGTACTCCATGGAGTTCTCTTGGGCAGTTTGGTCAAGCTCCAGGCACCTGTGGGTAGGTTATGAAACAAAAGGCGGAGAGTTGAAGTCCTGGGCCCATTTTCATAGAGCTGCTTACATGGCTTAAGCAGAAATTACTACTAAATTTTGCTTGGCAGAAATGAGTTGGATACCAGTCCCAAATTGTAAATATGACATGATGGTTTGGCTGGTAACCTTATTCTGGTGAGCACAGTTTTGTTGTGCTAAGCTGTTTTTGTGCTTAAAGGGTTTGGGTACTTGTTTTAGTCAAAACACAATGTACACAGATCTACATAAAACTTTGCTTTGAAGACAATGATGAATAATTTCCGTCTCCTGAGACCAAAACTATTTTTGTGACTTTGTTTTTTTCTGTGTCTGAACTGTTATGCTTTTGTGTGTCAATATTTGTGGAGCATCCAACAGGGATTATTGGTATAGTATGTGTTAGGGAATACAAAGAGTCCAATAACTCACCGTGAGAGAAGAGTGAAGAGCGCTGGGACAAGCTGAGCCACGCCCTTAATCTTCTTGAGCTTCTTCTGCTGAAGCAGCTCAACGATGTGAGTGACTCGTTGCCATCGGCGTGTCTCAGCATCCGAGGACTTCTCATCGTCCATCGATGGCTCTTTAGTCCTGCGTATTGACAAGTAACAAATTAGCATTGAAGAATCTGCGACATAAATGTTTAAGGCAGTGGACACTATTGGTAGTTGTCAAAGACTAGCCTTCACAGTTGGTGTCTCTCAACATATGCATAAAATAACAAACCTGTGAAAATTTGAGCTCAATCAGGCACCGAAGTTGCGAGAAAATAAAAAGTTACCCCTTTCTCAAAAATGTTACTTCAGAGGGAGTCGTTTCCCACAATGTTTTATACTGTTAAAAGCTCTCTAATGCTCGTTACCAAGTCAGTTTTTAAGCTAATATTTGTTTTGAGTGATTACAAATTGTGTACCTTCCCTTTAAGCAGGATTTGAAACTTTGCACAGTGGGATTACAATTAGGAAAACATGTAGGCGAGGTCTGCGGTAGCTACTGCACCCCGCTATGGATGCAATTCTGAGACGAAATGTCCTGCTCTCGCGGTACATATAGAACTTTATTTTAAAAAACTAGATGGCCGTGACACAATAGAGGTCGAGAGTCAAAGTTAAATATACAGTCAACTTTGTGCAAAAAACCACACCCAAAACAGGCCTGGAATTTTATTTTTGCAAGGCCATTTTCATTTTGCGAAGGGCACTTCCATTGGAAAACCTTTAAGTCAATGGGAAACTTTTGAAGGGGCACCAAGGCCAAGACCAAGGGCATCGGAGGCTATGGCCTGCGTGTAATTCCAGGCTTGCCCAAAGCTACGTCTTTAGATGGGACTTACATCCGTGCTTTCTTGGCTTGCCGGAGGTTCTTGGCTTTACCAACAATTTGCAACTTGTCCAACTCCAGCACAATCTGCTCTGCTTCAAGAGGCAACTGAAATAATAAACAGTTATAAGGTAGTTAAGTCAATTAAGTAATTAAGTGGTGGCAGAGATGTCTAAGTTCGGTAATTTAAAGAATGTAAGTTCGAATCCTGGCCTGGTTAGTCGTAACACTTGTGTCCTTGAGCAAGGCACTTGGACAAACCCACCCACAAATTCGAGAACAAAAAATATTTTGAAACGTTGACTATTCTGAATCGCCCCCAAACAGAATCCCAATCCCGATCCCAAAGTGGTGCAATCCAAATTTGTTGATCACGTCATGTGAGTTGAGTGAATAATCTGCCGGGGGTAGTACATACTTTTCTTAGGGTGCGCCCAAAGCTTGCTGCGACGGCAGCTTCTTTAGTTTCAACTTGCTGATCAATCAACTTGGAGAACAGCGTCTGCTTCAGATCGGGCGTTGGAATCTCTTGGAAGAATAAAGGCGTAATCTGAAAAAAAAAAAAAATAATAACAGTTCACAGACTGTTTTTGACACTTTAATACAAGAGTCCGCTTCACCATTCAGGGCTTGAATTTTACATTGGATCGCCGGCCTGAGGCTAGTAATTTCAATGTCGGGCCAGTAAACTCAAGACAGGACAAGTCCAGTAGTCTTGTCTCGTTTCACTTCAACATCATTGTCTCAAAAGAATGATATTTAAATGTTGAGTTTGAGTCTCAAAAAATATCTCTCAAGCCTGCTGAGCATCACCCATAAAACAGAAGAGAGCAATCTTCGCGAAGTGTTTTGTTCCAACGAAACAGATTAGATGATAAAAACCGTGATCTCATTTTAATTCTAGTCTCTTCTGAGTTTGATTCCGGTCTTCTTAAAAATTAAATCCCTGTCCAGTAAAGATCCTGATCTAAAAGTCCTGCTGTCTCGTGGATTTTTCCCCCAAACTCGAGCCCTGCCATCCTGAAAACTCTGTGGCCAGGCAATCTTTACTTTGTGTTTTCAAAAAAAAAAAATCCTGAAGGGATTTAAACCTGTCGCTAGCGACTGGTCAGTGAAAGAGTTAACAAGAGCACTACAGTAGAGAAATTGAAAGAAAAAACTAGAAAATGAAAATGATGTGCTAATAATTTACTTCAGCAACATATACGTTAATCTTATGTACTGCATCGACTCGTTTGACTGGTCGATTGACCACACCTTTTTGAGTGAGAAACATAACACGCATGAGTGATTCAAATTTCAAATTGACGAAAAGTCAGCACTCGAACTTGCTCCTTTACATACATTCTTTTTATCAAGTGTAATCATAGAGGCAGTTGTTGTACGCCTACCTGTTTTAAGACCATTTTCTGTGGAGACTTCTTCCCCGTCTGCATGTTTTTCTCCATGCTCAATGCACAGGACAACGCTTCGAAATAGTCACTCAAGATAGCCGCCGTTGCCGGGGTGAACTGCTGGATGATAAATTCTACAATGATGACCTCATCGTTACTTAGTTGACCTTGTGACCTCCCCAGGAGGTCATTGAGCATGCCCAGTAGTGATGACAGGACAATCTATCAAATAAGGATCAATTCGATATTAATTAATTGGGTGACAGCAATACCACTGCTTTTAGATGCTTGATTTCGAGACCTCAAATTCTAAATCTGAGGTCTCAAAATCAAATTCGTGGAAAATAACTTCTTTCTCAAAAACTACGTCACTTCAGAGGGAGCTGTTTCTCACAATGTTTTATACTGTCAACCTCTCCCCATTACTCATAATCAAGAAAGGTTTTATGATAATAATTATTTTGAGTAATTACCAATAGTGTCCACTGCCTTTAACCCAATTCACCCGACGTCATCATCAGAATAATCTTAGATGCGCCATACTGGTGGGTAATGTCACTGTGCGTTATCCAGTGAAGTACCACTTTAGGCGAAGCAGCATTTACAGGTAACCTATTCCCCACCAACATGGTGAGCATGAGCGTGGACAGTCGCAGCGTGTGAGGTGTGTGCAAAGGGTAAAATATATTTCTGATAATAAAGCCAAAATGCCTCACTGTAGCTGATGAAACATGTGTCTGGGATCAGGGCCTAATTTCATAGAGCCGCATGAGCAGAAAATAATGCTTAAAAATTGTCTGCTAAGCAAAACGACAGCAGGATACCAACCACAGAAACTGTATGTGAGATTGCGTTTCGGCTGGTAACCTTATTCTGGGAAGCATCATATTTGAGCGTACCTTGTTCTTGACTTCAGACATGATCTCCAGAAGAGCACGCTGAAGGAATCTCGGGGTGTTGCCACTGTTCACAAACTCCAACAACCATCTCAGACATTCTGGCTTAGGATGGGTGGAGTCCGCTGGAGGCTTTGCTGCTTTCTTCTTCTTCTTGGGCGTGGAAGGAGTCTTTTGCGTTTCTTCAGCAGTAGTCCCCGCATCAATGTGCGCAAAGTACAGTTTCAATGCCTGACAAAACGCAAAGTAACATACATTTGGATGAGTATTAAAGCCATTGGACCCTTTCGATTAACAGTATTGTCCAAGGCCCACACTTCGTGTATCACAACTTATATATAAAATAACAAACCTGTGAAAATTTAGGCTCATCGGAGTCGGGAGAAAATAACGGGAAAACCCACCCTTGTTTCTGCACGTTTCGCCGTGTCATGAAACATGTTTAAAATAAATCCGTAATTCTCCATATCGAGAATTGGTAATTGTTTTAATGTTTTCTCAAAAAGTAAAGCATTTCATGGACAAATATTTCAAGAGAAGTCTTTCACCATTACGTTCTGTAAACCCTGTAAGTTATTTGTAAATCTGTGAAATTTTATTTTGTTTTCTGTACCGAAAGTGTCCAATGGCTTTAAGTTATTACAGTAGTTCAGTACAACAGTGATGTACAGTATAAAGCCTCACCTTCCTTAATAATGCACAGAAAAATACAAGAGACCTTTGGTCTTTTCGCATTTTTACTAGGCATTCTGCGCTTACACAATAATTCTAGCACAGAAATTCAGCACTTGAACAGTAAACAGAGAATGGTGATCGCAAGTGCAGAACTTGGCAGTAAATTGAGCCATGAAAGAACAGTAAGCGGAGAATGAAGATTGTAAGTAATAATAATAATAATAATAATAATAATAATAATAATAATAATAATAATAATAATAATAATAATAATAATAATAATAATAATAACTGTATCTATAACGCACTTTTTTTCCAAAGGATACAAAGCGCCAGGTATTATTACTGCAAGGAGTGGAAAAAAGTTTGAGATATAAGACCTAATCCTTAAGCACCATGTAATGGTTTACAGGGTGCTGTGGCGCAATATGCTGCCAATCCAGCCAGGAACACCGGGGCAAACCCCTTCTCTTTACGAAAAGTGCACTGGGTTCTTTCAAATGCGTTTACACAATACATGGGACCAACGACTTTACGTCCCATCCGAGGGACGAAGCAATGATTAAGTGTCTTGCTTAAGGACACAAGTGTCTCGGCTTGGGATTCGAACCCATACTCTGCTGATCAGAAACACCAGAGTTTGAATCCGGTGCTCTTAACCGCTCAGCCACGACACTTCCAAAGTGCAGAATTTGGCAGTAATAAGAGCCATGAAATTGGGCCCTGATCACCTGAAAGGTACATTCCTACTGGCTTACACAGAACCAAAATATAAAAGGTTTTAGATATTTTGTATTTGCATTGTACATTTGGTTTGCTGTGAACACCATGTATGTATCTACTTGCATGGTAGATCATGTTCTTTAGAGAATTTGTCTTGCTTAACATTCAACTACCGCAGAGTAGATTTTTTTATTTGTTGTGACTTTTCAGTTTTGAAAAACTACTATCAGGGCAGAAGGTAGAACTACTTTTATTTTTGTGGTTAGAGGGGACTTCTCGTTATTAGCTTCACTAAAAATAATAATAATAATATTTATACCGCACATTTTCTATACTAAAAATGATCAAAAGCGCCTTACAATAACAATGATTATGATGAACTAAAACAGTGACATTGTAAACAACCCAATAGTTAGAAGTGAGTTCTTAGTTGATCTCAACGTTTCGACTAGCTTGCTCCAATCATTGCAGCAGACATTTAATTATTGCTTACCTGTTTTATATAAGTTGGGTCAGCGCTTAGCTCGTCCGTCCTCTCCGCCAGATACTGGCCGAGCCAGATATAAGGCATGTACGGTTCGTCCTTGAAGCTCGTTGCTAATGCCTGCAGACAGCGCGCAGAAGCCGCTCTGATTGGCTGAACCTCGCTGGACAAGACCACTAGCAAAGTGGGGAGCACTGTAAATAAAACACATACACAAAAACGCAATAAAAAATGTTCAACATATAAATAAGAAAAAATGAGTGCCTTGAAAAAAAAGGCAACTTTGAAAATATTTTTCTGATAACCAGAAAATTATTTTAGCATGTTCATTATTTTACGAATTTATGCGACCCTCCTAAAAAACAATGCTCTGTGATTTTCAGTTTTCACCTCTTCCTCTGAAAATTTAGACTGCCAAAAAAAAAGTGATTTTCCAGCCAGAGCATTGATCAACATCATCATGAAAGTCAGCCAAACGTGTGTGTGACTATAGTGTGTATTGAAACAACGATTGTGAGATACATTTCTGGTCTATAGACGGCCAAAGGGGTTTAACTATGAAGAACAAAAAAAAAGAACAAAAATCTTCTACGTTTTTTTTTTTCGATACCGATATCATGACCACTGATATGGCCAGAGCTGAAACTACGACAAGTAAATTATATTACAAACATCTTCATTCACAGTGAGTAGGGATTCATGTCTTGCCAAAAACTTGATCTACAAAGGGTACCAAAACCCTTTAAGATCCTCAAGAAGTCCGACCCCGGACTGACGACCCTTACCCTCTGAGTTTTGACCCAGAAGTCTCTCAGCAACATCAGAGGTCATGGATTGTTCCTTGGCGCTGGTGAGAGCAATGTGGAGGCATCGTGCTTGGTAGAACGCTGACACGGGGAAGAGTTGCTCACTGGGAGTCTGGCTACAAGAACTCCACACCAAGGACAGGAAATTCCACAGGATATCAGGGGTGTTCAGATGCTCCTGATGGCCGCCAAACACAGAGATGTTTAAATTATTTGAGGCATTGCACGGTGAGGTATCAATATTAATTTGGTTTGCAGTAACACCATGTGTGTATCTACTTGCCAGGTAAAGTTTGTTCTTTATAGAACTGTCTTTCTATAGTCTACTACTGCGGAGTAGATTTATCGGATTGTTCAGGAGACTTTTGAACAGAACTGTTCTGCTTTTTAACTACAACCCGGGCGAAAGGTTTAGAAAATTGGCTGGGACTACTACTTTAGCTTATAGGATCGTAATTAACTGCACTATTGCGGAGTGAGGTCTTAAACTGGTCTCAAGGGACATAGATATTCAATATTAAAAAGTCACATCCCCTTAAAAGCACAACCTTATGGTTATTTTCAAAGACCAGTATTCAACATATGCATAAAATATTAAATCTGTGAAAAATGTTTGAATCAATTGGGCACTGAAGTTGCAAGAGAATAATGAAAGAAAAAACACTCTTGTTGCACAAATTTGTGTGCTTTCAGCTGCCTAATAAAAGGCTTCAGGCATGAAGTCTTTTAGTATTTGAGTGTGAAATTACCTCTTTCTAAAAAACTATGCTACTTTAGAGGGAGTCATTTCTCACAATGTTTTATACTATAAGATTTTTGATGGTGACAATTATTTTGAGTAATTACCGATAGTGTCCAGTGCATTTGATAACAGTTTGTGAAAGTCTTTATTTGAATTCTTACCTCTATGACCTTTGACAGAATTCCCTTGAACTCCTGGACTTGTTTGAACTTTTTCTCTTTGGCCACCGCAGCCTCAGTCAACACGTCAAGCAGACGCAAGAGCCAGGCCAAATACTGGCTGGTTGGGTCAAACTTGGGTCGAGAGGCTGACCAAAGCTTTGTCTCTGTAACCGAAGAACATAAATATTGATAATAATAGTAATAACTAGTTCTTATAAAGTAGATTCAACAATAATGTACCAATAATAATACCAAAACAGTTCAAGGGCACTGAACAAAATAACACACTAGTCAAAAACTAAGCAGGTATACATGTAATTGTATGGACAAATTAGAAAATAAGAAATTGAATTACAACAAAAGGAGTAAAAAGTCTTAAAAACATTCAATCTGTTAGTAATACTTGTCCTTTTGGGCTAATAACATTCCTGTAATCTTTCCCAGTTTCCTGGGGAGTATACAGCCCTAAGTTGCTGTGGCGCTCCAAAGGCTTTTAAATGCACAATATTAACCTCTACCCTAACAGGTACCCGTTTATACCCCTGTGTAAAGAAAAGCAATTATAGTAAAGCGTCTTGTTCAAGAATACAAGTGTTATAAACCCACATCCTGATGACTTAACCACCAGAAACTTAAATTCAATGCTCTTAACGGCTCGGCAATGACACCCACTAAAACCAAATTGGTCTCAACTTTTCAACAAGCCTGCTCTAGTCATCGACAGGAGACTGAAGAGTGTTTGGGATGTTGGTCTATTTACAAGGATTAAGAGGTTTCAGCATGTTCAGTGTAGAGTCAACACAGAGTTATATATGAGAACTAGAGGGCGCACTGGTGATGCTTCTTGCACAAATGAACGGGACCGCAAGGAGACATGAGTGCGCCATTCTGTACTCGCGTTAAATATGAAACACACGTTGGAGTTAGTGTTTATTGAACGCTGTGCGATGCTGTATTTTTCAACTCAAAAAATTGCCGCACAAACACACGGTAAGCAATGCCTGTTTTGTCAACTTAGAAAATGGCCGCCTGCGCGCATGCCGGGTCACGTATATAGGCCAGTGCGCCCTCTAGTTCTTATTTATAACTCTTTGAGAGTCAATCACTGCTCAGATTTGTTCTTCTGAAAGTAGAACAATGGATTGGAGCGGCATGATGACATGAGGTCCAGTTCTCACCGGTTTTCAAGCACTGCGGCATCCGGACGTCCACAACCAGGTTACCAAGACACCAGAGTGTCATCGTCAGATGCGACTGATGCATTGTGGGCGCGTCGCCATCTTGTCTGGGCTTGAGCCTCTGCGTCAGCAGACTGACGAGATGAACGTCGAGCCCGTCAGGCAGGTCACTCATTTCAGGAAGGGGTATCTTCGGCTGTAAAACAACGACAAGAACTCTAGTTCAGACTTTTATCACTACAATTTTTAACCTGGGCTTTTTTTAATTTATGTTAAATTGCCAAGACTGACGAGATGAACGTCGAGCCCGTCAGGCAGGTCACTCATTTCAGGAAGGGGTATCTTCGGCTGTAAAACAACGACAAGAACTCTAGTTCAGACTTTTATCACTACAATTTTTAACCTGGGCTTTTTTTAATTTATGTTAAATTGCCAAAACTGTATATCTTGATTAAAGTAGACCAGATGTACACACAGACACAGCAGTTTTTTGCCTTTTCCTGTGAGATAAATTTTTGCAAAATAAAGATGTGCATATTGCTGTATTGGCAATGCGATCTGACGTAAATAGTGCCCACTTTTGTAAATTGTTCAACTGTCTAAAGAGCACCCTCTTTTTTCCTTTTTATTCTGCCCCCTCCCACCCTTTCAGAAATAAAATTCTTTAGGGTAAACAAAAATGAAAAACTGCGTCCAAAAAACAACAACCCCAAAACAACCACAACCAAACCCACAACATTGACAACAAAACGACAACGAAAATGACAACATCACAACCAATGACAACAAAAACAAAAATATGTGGAACTGATTCGACCTTGATCCCAAAAATTAGCAGTGGACGCCTCCAACTACAAATAATTAAAATTACAGATGTCGCCATCCATTTTGACATCAGTAACATTCCTTCTTTTACATAACCTTACCTCCACGATGGAGAAACCAGGCGTCAGCATCTTCCCAACGTCTTTCTCCAAGACTTTTAGAAGAGTCAGAGCGACTTCTATCTTCTCGGCTTGGTCTTGCAGATGGTGAGCGGTCCTTAGCAGCAAGACGTCCAAGATAAAGCTGTAGGCTTGCTGGGAGGGGCTTGGCTGCTGGACATGGGCTACCAGGACCTCAATCTATTTAAGACAACAAGTTTATATATGTTAAATTTGCATCGGGGGTGAAGAATATTAATTTTGGTTTTACCCAAACACCGATGTGTGTAAGCAGGCACCCGCTGCCAAAACATCGGCTGAAACAGGGTTACCCCCTTTACAGTCCGTAAGGAGGCAGGCATGGATATCATCAATTAGGAGCCTGGCTGGTAGAAACCAAAGGTAATAACCTTCACAACTTCACTCACTAAACCTTTACAAGCGCTTAATTTTCTTACCAATTTCATGCGCTCCTTCTGTTCCATTTTGACCAAGTTGGATGCCATCGTTTCAATTAGAGCGCCTGGAAGCTTTGAGGGTTCCTCATTTAACTTAAACGCTGTAAAAGAAAATAAGGAAAAAAAAAGTTTGGCTTAGACTTTGATAGAGCAAAGGGACCCTATGCTATAATCAGGCAGTTCTTGAATATTGTTAAATGACATTGAAAGTCAAGACAACCAATATGTGAGTATTAATCCCAATGTTATGTGTGCCTGAAACATTCTATTTGCGTATGGTTTCTCAGATTGAAATTGGTTTTGGGTTTTTTTTTTTAGAGGGGGGGGGGGGGGAATTATCAAAATTTTTTGAAGTTTTTGCCTTGTTTGATTTGTATAAATTTCATCTGTTTTAGCTAATGTTTAGTGGTTTTGCCTTTTTACATGTTTTATGTACAGCGCCTCTGAGCAGTTTGTTTGATATACATGTATGGCACTTTATAAATGTGTTATTATTATTACTATTATTATTATTATTATTATTATTATTATTATTATTAATCCAAAATAATGCTCTGTAGTCTTTACAATCTGACAAGCTATAATTTGTGTAATTTATAGAGAAGAAAATTACAAAAATCTAATCACGATTATATAACTAGAGAGATAAGCCTTACTTTGTCCAATGTTCCTGAAGATGGGATAATCTTTCGACAGCGTAGAGTCCTTGATAACGTCCATGATTTTGCTGTCCGCATCAGCCATCTCTTCCCCACGGGAGAACATGTAAGGCACAACGAGGGGTATCAGAAGATTGCGATGTTCATCCCATGAGACTCCGTTGGTCATCAGTTTTAGAGACAGCTGAACATTTTTTATCCTTAGGAGATAAGATATATACAGGTAAGAGGCACAAACTACAGTTGGATGCAAGGGTAGAGTGTCATGGCCGAGTGGTTAAGAGAATCAAATTCAAGTTCTGGTGCTAAGTCACCAGAGTGTAGGTTTGAATCCCGGTCGTGACACTTGTGTCCTTGAGAAAGATACTTTACTATAATTGCTTCTGTTCACCCATGGGTATAAATGGGTACCTGCGTGGGTAGAGGTTGATACTGTTATTGAAAAAGCCTTTGGAGCGATATAAACGGTTGTCCAGGTTGTATACTACTTAGGGAGCTGAGACACATTAAAAAAGGGATGCGCATTGATATGGTTATTGTGAAATGCACTATATAAGAATTTGTTATTATTATTATTATCATTGTTTACAGAGTAATTTTTTCAGGGGATTCTATTGTGTATGCTGAAATAATTTTTGTCTCACTGAGACAAAATTATTTTTTTGTGAAATTGTTTTACTAATTTCTCAAAAACTACAGTATCATAATTATCTTGAAACCATGTTAAATTACTGTAAATCTGTGGACGTTTGTGTTTTGTGTCTTACACAAAGTACCAAACCCTTTTCATGGGTGCGTTCGTTTAGCTTCCCTGGGTCAACTCCGGTGTGTGGCGGTGTTGTTTTCCAGGACGAACGTGGGTAATTATCTGCACACGTTTGTCCTGGAAAAAAAACACGCCGCACACTGAGTCGACCCAGGGGAGCTACACGAACGTACCCAATATTAGAGTGCTAGAACTTTCAGGAAGATATCACAAAGAAAGTAGAAAGTTGAAATGTTTACCCTCTCTGCGACTTCATCTTCCTCTTCAGTAGAATCTCCTTGAGGCGATCAAACAGTTTCTCTTGTGGAAGAATCTTGCACAGCGGCTGGAAATAAGTTTTTAAAAAACAAAAATTAAAATATAGAGTCACAAATTCATCAGACTTGCTCACTATCAAGACCCACTTTCATAGAGCTGCTTAAAGCCAATGGACACTTTCGGTACAGAATGTTTTTTTAAAGTTCACAGATTTACAAATAACTTACAGGGTTTACAGAAGGTAATGGTGAAAGAATTCTCTTGAAATATTACTCCATGAAATGCTTTACTTTTTGAGAAAACATTAAAACAATACCAATTCTCGACATCGAGAATTACGGATTTCTTTTAAACACGGCGAAACGTGCGGAAACAAGGGTGGGTGTTCCCGTTATTTTCTCCCGACTCCGATGACCGATTGAGCCTAAGTTTTCACAGGTTTCTTATTTTATATAGAAGTTGTGATACACGAAGTCTAGGCCTTGGAAAATACTGTTTACCGAAAGGGTCCAATGGCCTTAAGCTAAAAATTTTGCTAAAAAACATGCTGCTTAGCAACAATAAAGCAGGATGCCAGTCGCAGATTGTAAATGTAACATGGTATTTTGAGTTGTAACCTTATTTTGGTAAGCATAATTTTGCCATCGCTCTACCAGCTGATTTAGCCTTTCGTTGGCGGTCTCCGTATTGTGTCAACATCTTTGTTATGGGGTACAAGTCAGAAGCCATACAACTGTTACCTGCAAGGATCACACCCAAATTTACAGTTCATCCTGGAAAGCAACAGCCAGGGGATCACCTTAAGAGGATGCAGCTTCTTTGTTCAGAAATAAGTAATAAACCACAAAGGCAAGAAACTTACATGGTACATTTAAAATTAAAAAAAAAAAAAATTCTAACCTCGCCTATTCCAAGTGTCTGATTTATGACGCCAATCTTGTCGTCATGGAGACGCTGCATCAACGACTCGATACAGAACTCCTCCAAGACGTCACCCGCTTCCACGCGCTCCTTGAGATGCTGAATGCCGAGCACCCTAACGTCGGGGCTGGCGTGGTTCAGGCTTAGGATCAGGGTTGTTGACGTTCCTGAGATGACCTGTGAGAAATAAAAACGATCAGCAATTAAACATTGCCTTCCTTTACTGAGTGACCAATTCATTTCAATTTATTGCACGTGAATAATGAAAGAAGAAAATTTTGTGTTTGCTTTCGGAGGCCTAAGCTTCAGGCCTGAAGTCTCTTAACATGCTTAAAGTTTTCTGGAAGTTGTATTTTTTCAAAATAAAGCTTTTGTCACTAATATATGTGTTTTGATGAGTGGTATGTGAATAAACAGTTAGCTAAGGTTTTAAAAAATCAGTTCTTATGTTATTTACAAATTTAAGAGTATACCCCGACCCGAGAGGGCGCTGTTCGTGACGTCAATCGAGGCAGACTTTGCCTGCAATGCGTAAGGTAAACACAATTGCAACGTACATGTACGGACCAAATCGTGAGTTTGTACGTTTAAAAAAAAATGCAGAAAAACACTTTTTGAAATGTACCAACTCACGACTTGGAAGTACATGTACTTTGCACGTGTGTTTACTATACGCATTGCTGGCAAAGTCTGCCTCGATTGACGTCACAAAAGGGGTAGGCGGAGTCAGCCCCCAAACAACTTTATATATTTTTCAAACATATAAATCGTGACAAACAATTACTAAAAAAATTGTTTTATTGTTCATAAGCATATACTCTTATGTTTGAAAGAAAAATAATTCTATTTCCAGGTGACTTTAATAATTGAGTGAGAAATTAACAAACATGTTACTTTAGCTCTCCATTGCTCTTTACCTAGTAAGTTTTTGTGCTAAGCAAACATCCTTTTGGTGACCAATACCGTGTTGTAGTACCATTGCTCCTTACCAAGTAAGTTTTTGTGCGTGCTAAGCAAACATCCTGTTCGAGACTATAGTACCGTAACGTGGTACCATTGCTCCTTACCAAGTTAGTTTTTTTTGTGCTAAGCAAACATCCTGTTCGAGACTATAGAACTGTGGTGTAGTACCATTGCTCATTACCAAGTATTAGTCATATGCTAACAATTATTTTGAGTAATATACAAATATGTATCAACGAGGAGTCGGAGTAGTAACAACAGCACGAGTAAAAGCAGTCAATATTTGTTTTATAACACCCCAACAGACTTTTCATCATCCTCGTACAAGTAACGCTCATACGGGCATTTCAGATACACAGATGCACTACTGATTGGGGTCAAGGTGGGTAAAAAGACGTCTGGGTGATAGTTGTCGGACTATCACACGGCAAACGATTGCACTATCACACGGCCGCCAATTCTATTAAAACTTAAGACTAAAACCATGTGACGCACTCTAAACCAATGAAAAGGCAGAATATTTGTAAGGGGTGTTATAACTACCAATAGTGTCTAATGTCTTTAAATGATCTCATAACAACTTTAAGCCTACCTTGTGTTTGGCGGCCGAGGCAGACATGGAGATGAGTTCTTGCATCAGCTTCTGCTCCTTTTTGCTGATATCTTGCGACATGAACGATCCAATAGCAAGATCCATTGCTTCAGGATACCTGGAAACAAAATGTTATCAAAATATTATTAGTGTGGGTTTAAAAAGTCGCATCCCCTTTAGGTGATCCCCTGGCTGCCGCTTCCAAGGTTGTTTTGAAAACATGAGTGTGATTCCTGGCTACATGGCAGCTAACAGTCATCGGGCCCAATTTCATAGAGCTGCTTAAGCATAAAATTTTGCTTAAGCAAAAAAATTTTTGCTTACTAAAATCAGATTACCGGCCAAGACTCCACTCAATTGTGTTGCTAAGTAAACAGCAGGTCAATACCGACCACAGCAATGTATATAGCACGGAATTTTGGCCTGGTACATGTGTTAAGTAAGCAAGCTATTTTCGTGCTTAAGCAAATTGTGTGCTTAAGCAGCTCCATAAAAGTGGCCCGTCTTCTGACTCGCATTCCCGGAAAAAGATATTGACTAACAGGGAGACCGCCAACAGAGGACTTGATAGCTCAGTTGGTAAACCCAGGGATGTGATAGGCTGTTGAGAACAAAATACTGTACTCTGTGCGCAAAGCGCAGAAGCATGCAAGCTTGAAATCTTGCGACCATGAAGCCCAATATTAACATTTATCTTTGGTTTAAAAAGAATTTGAGCTTTATTTTTGGGGTGGGGGAGGATAAAAAATGGAACTCCCTTTTCTAAGGCAAAAAAAAACAACGGAATTTCGTTTAAAAACGGAGAAATCACATCCCTGAAATACACAGGCTGAGGGCAAGCCTATCAATCTTTGCACAAGGTCCCAAAGTCACAAGTCATGCGACAAGTGAAATTTTGTTACCCAAATTTCTCTGACTCAAAAGATAAAGTCTGGCAGTCTCACCTTTTCTCTAGGGCAGAAACAATCGGTGATGCTTTCTGCTTCAAGTTTTGTACCAGTTCCGTCTTCTTCCACAGCTCTTTCCTGACCCCGACGTACTCTTGCAGAAGCACTCTGTTCATAATAATAATAACAATATTAAGACGTTCCGGAGGAAGTACAAAAGAAGACATGACAAGTTGGTCAAAGTGTTTCACTGGGATCTGTGTAAGAGGTATGGTCTAAAATTAAAGGAACACGTTGCCTTGGATCGGATGAGTTGGTCTTTGAAAAGCGTTTGTAACAGTTTGTTACAAAATGCATATGGTTATAAAGATGATATAGTAGAATACAATGATCCACACATATTTGCCTCGAAATTGCGTGGTTTTCCTTTTACTTTGCAAACTAACACAGTCGGCCATTTATGGGAGTCAAAAATTTTACTCCCATAAATGGCCGACCGTGTTAGTCGACGAGGTAAAAGGAAAACCACGCAATTTGAGTGATACTTGTGTGGATAATTATGTTCTACTTTTAAAACATCTTTCCAATCATATGTATTTTATAACAAACGCTTTTCAAATACCAACTCGACCGATCCAAGGCAACATGTTCCTTTAACTGCGGAATGGTACAACCATGCTCCGGAGAAAGTTGTAGAGACTAACCAAGTCAAGATTCTCTTTTTCAAGCTGCATGGTTTTTGTTAACGCAGAGTTGTTTGTAACGGCAGATTTCTATTTTATGAAACGCAGGAATACGCGGATCCGCGGAAGAGTTGCATGCTTGTTAATAGTTGATGTGTGGTTTACACGTTTGACACTCTCTTTGTGGAATTTTATTTCTGAAATGGCGAACATGGCAGAAGTAGTCGTTGATTGAAGAGGTCAATAACAATCTTTATCTTCAAAAACAAAAAAAGCTTCTTACTTAGCGACTTCATTGGTCAGCGCCACATCAAGTTTGACCCGCTGCAGCAATCCCTCCAGAACAGTCCAGTACATCTCTCCTTCCCCCTCCTGGCCTTCGGTCTGGTCCCCGACCACTACACTGTGCACCGCTGCATGGAGGAGGCGTGTGAGGAACAGCCTCAACAGAGGGGTTGCGTTCGGTGCCTGAGACAGCACCTCCATTGCACTGATTGTACTACTAAATGTGCACAGCTTCTGGAAGGCACTGTGGGCAAATCACAAAGGTCAAAAGGTCATGACCTATAACCTTACTAATTGTACTCACGTTAATAACCACTCAGTCACTGCATCTCCAATTTCCTTAAAGGCACTGGACACCAGTTATTTTCATAGACCAGTATTCTCACTTAATGTACATTTGCATAAAATGACAAACCTGTGAAAATTTCGGCTCAATTGGTCATTGAAATTGCAAGGGAATAATGAAAGAAAAAACACCCTTGTTGCTAAACTTTTTGTGTTTGCAGTTGCTAATGGAAGGTTTCAGGCCAGAAGTCCGTTAATAATTAGACTGAGAAATTACCTCTTTCGTAAAAACTATGTTACTTCAAAGTGAGCCGTTTCTGACAATGTTGTGTACATGTACTATCAACAGCTCTTCATTGCTCATAACCAAGTAAGTTTTATGCTAACAATTATTTTGAGTAATTACCAATAGTGTCCAGTGCCTTTAAGACGACAACAATTTGATACTTTGAGATGCAAAAGTGGCATCAGACATAAACCCAAAGATATTGTCGGTTTTGTAACACCAGGGTCCAGTTTCGTCTTAGCAAATTTCTTAGCTAAGCAAAAAATAAGTGGGGCACCAGTTACAACACTGCAAGCTTTATGGACTTTTGGCTGGGACCCAGTTACTGTTTAAGCAAGATTTGTCAGTGCTTAGCACATTTGTAGGTTTACAGGCTTAGTGAAATTGGGCCCTATGGAATCTTTACAAAAAAAAAAAACCTAAACTTACACTTCAGGAAATTCCGTAACTGGTTGCGTGTGGCACAGGATAGCTACACAAGAGAGTCCCTCCACAGCCAGGGGGTGACTCAAATTCTGCAGTAAACGAGAACAAAATGTTGAAGTCTGGTGTGCTTAAAAACGAAAAAGGTTTTAAACTTATGACACCCTTTTCCCATGTAGAACAAAAAGGCAACCTGATGTGTAGCAAATAGTGCCGCTTTTTATTAAACTTTTTCTGGCAATGAGACTGGAACTGTCATGACTTTCCATGAAATAATAATAATAATAATAATAATGGTTTCTTACATTATCACACCACTAGGTGCATATCAACTCACTCAGTAATTTCTTCCTACAAGCATGTGGGGCTATATTTTTTAAGTATGAGCCAAATTCCTTTATGGCACCATGTCGTGGTTAACAAGATGCTGTGACGTAATATGCTGCTAATCAGACCAGGAAAACTGGGGTGAGCCCCTTCTCTTTATAATAACAAATAATAATAACAAATTCTTATATAGCGCATTTCACAGTAACCATATCAATGCTCTTTACATTAGTGCCCTGGTCATAGGGCCAATAATATCCCTGTAATGTTTCTCAGCTCCCTTGGGAGTATACAGCCCTGAGCTGCCTGTAAGGCGCTTGTGGCTTTTTCATACACAATATCAACCTCTACCCTCGCAGGTACCCATTTATACCCCTGGGTGAAGAGAAGCAATTATAGTAAAGTATCTTGCTCAAGGACACAAGTGTCACGACCGGGATTCGAACCCACACTCCGGTTAATCAGCACCAGAACTTGAATTCGATGCTCTTAACCACTCGGCCATGACACTCTACTCTGCAGTAAGTGCACCGGATTACTTTAAAGGCATTACACAACATGACACAAACTGCATCCCATTTGAAGGATGATGCAATAATGCTTAAGTCTTTTTCTTCAGGACACAATTGTCACAACCTGGACTCGAACCCACACTCTACTGACCAGAAAACCGATTGTTTCAAGCAGTACCCGCTGCTAAAATATAAGATTCGAACTGCCTCCAGCTACCGGGCAATCTCGGTGGTCTAGTTGGTAAGACACTGCTCTACAATTGAAAAGGTCGTGGGTTCAAATCCAACCCGAGTAGTAATATGCCTGTGATTTGTTTGCACAGGACTCTGGGAAAGTACCGAGTATACAGTGCTAACACACATCATTGTATATGGGTAAAACCAAAAATCATGTTTCAATTTGTTTTATTTTATTTTATTTCTTTTTTGTGAGGGGAAATTGTCCACTTTAAAATCAGGATGACTCTGTTTGAATCAGAAATGGTTCAACAGCATGACCATGCCACACCATACTTACAAGATCTCCACTGGCTGCCGATTAGGGAGAGGATAACTTTAAAGATATTGGTTTATGTGTATAAATGCCTCAAGGCTATTTATCCTCCTGCTTGTCTCTCCGTCGGCCTGGCCGCTCAAGTCTACGCTCAGCATCCGACACTATTCGTCTCATGGAACCTACATGTAACTCAATCAAGCTTCTTAAGTCGGCTTCAAGTCGCACATTCTCACATTTTGCTCCACACACCTAGAATGCACTCTCCACCTCAATCAGGAAATCCCACTCTCTTCGAACATTTAAGAAGTGTATCAAACATTCTCTATATCCTATCTAATGCGCTGCGTTCTTGATGTAGTGGCGCTATATAAATGCCCTATATGTATGTACGTATGTATGTATGTATGTAACAGCTTCCCAAGCAAAGCGGCCTTACCCTGCAGATGCATCTTATGATGGGGTCAACGAGGTCCAGTTTCATCTTGATCTTGATGGCCAGCTGGCAGACGATCATGTAGCTGGCAGCTTGGTAATCAACAAATCTGGGCACCAGGGAAAAATGGATCACAGTCAAAAGATCATACTCAGTGCAGGCCTGATACTTCACGGAGGCAACGGAGGCGATTGCCTCCGTGTCCCCTGGTCATTGCCTTGGCGCCCTTGAAATACTCCAGTACAACTTTGCAATTTCATCATAGCGTGCCCTTTACCAAGAAAAAAATGCCTTGGTGCCCTTACCCTTTCAAAAACTAAGCATACAGCCCTGTCAGTCTCATCAAGATTCAGGAAGGAATTTAAAACTCTCTCACTACAAAAATGCACAAACCACACATTTGGAGTGTGGCATCATCAAATGTGTTGTGATTTCAACCAAAATTGCACATGGAGAGTAATGGACACAGTGGCATGGTAATCAGTTTTAACATTATAAGGTTATATGTTGGAAAATAAGTACACCTTAAACCTAAATTCTAAAATGAGGGAAACTATTTTTCTCAAAGGATTCGGGTACTTGTTCAAAATGTCCATAGATTTACATTAAACTTACAGGGTTTGAAGATAATGATAGTGGAAAGCTTCACTTCAAATATTACTAACTGAGGTTCTGTAGTTTTTGAGAAATGAGTAAAACTAGACACAAAATAATTGTTGTCTCAGGAAGACGAAAAATATTCTAGCATGTAAAATCTCGTTAACCAGTTGTTGATATTTCACCATAACCATAGCATAACTGGTTAATACATTTTTACATGCTAAAACTGAGACGATTTTTTTTCTTTCTCAAAAACTACAGCACCTCAGTAATTAAAATTTCAAGGGAAGCTTTCTACTATCATAATCTTCAAACTGTATTAAAGTTTAATGTAAATCTGTGGACATTGTATTTTGTGTTAGGAAAAAGTACATATACCCTTTAAAACATAAAAGTTTGACCGTGGGGGCTAAATTGTCTTTTTGTGAGAGTAGTGAAGATACGGCACTCTGTCGTAGCTTTCTTCTTGTATGTACATGTATGCTCCTTAATATATTGGTATGTCTCACTTAACGCTACGAAGAGAGCATTCAAATCCATCAAATTCAAGCAAAACCAAGAGAAGGAGTTTTAGAGAATCAGATTCGGCTTTGAACTTACCTTGATTTCAGACCCTTCAAAACAAACGGAAGAGTGTCGGACAGCAGCTTCTCCGTTACGGGTTTGGCAACCTCGATCATCCCGACAATGGCCGAGCAGTAAAAACAGGTAACGACTCGCAGGAGGGCATCTTCCGACTTTGTCGAGGGCGCTTCGCTGTCTGTTGAATACGCATCACCACGATCGCTAGCATGAGAGGAGGCTTTTTTGTGGGCCTGTTAGGACAATGCGTAATAAATAAAATTAAAATTGAAACCAATTTTGAACAGATATTTATTTTAATAGTTTGCACTTTACTTCAGCAAGACTTTCAATTTTGTTTATTATGACTAGTAAATATAGGGGATTTGAAGGCATTGCATGGTGAGGTATAAATATATATTTGGTTTGCGGTAACATTATGTGTACATCTACTTTTCAGGTAGATTTTGTACTTTAGAGAACTGTCTTGCTATATATTCTACTACCCCAGAGTACATTTGTTTCGGATTTTGTCGAGAGACTTTTCAGTTCTGAAAAGAACTGTCCTGCTTTTTAACTACTACCTGGCAGAAGGTAGAAAACCGGTCAGGACTACTACTTTAGCTTGATAGGATCGTTGTTAACTACACTACCGCGGAGTGAGTTCTTGAATTGGCCTCAACATTTTGACTAGCTTGCTCTAGTTATCGACAGGAGACTAGTTAATATTGTACCTTGATCGCTGATGGGACCAGGTTACACACAAACTGCAGAAAGCCAGGGTCCTTGTAGCACTGGGTGATAAGAATTGACTTAGCGAGAGGGACGCCGGGAGTCTAGAAGTGAGTAAAAACATGTCAGAGGAATATCAAATAGTATGATAGCAAACTGCTTACCAACTTTAAAGCACTGGATACCCTTGGTAATTACTCAAAATAATTGTTAATACTAATGCTACACCAAGTGTGAGTACTGGTTGTTGCCAAAGGTGTCCAGTGCCTTTAAAGGACCTATGCTATGGCTTAAAGGCCGTGGACACTATTGGTAATTGTCAAAGACCAGTCTTCTCACTTGGTGTATTTCAACATATGCATAAAATAACAAACCTGTGAAAATTTGAGCTCAATTGGTCGTCGAAGTTACGAGATAATAATGAAAGAAAAAACACCCTTGTCACATGAAGTTGTGTGCGTTTCGATGGTTGATTTCGAGACCTCAAATTCTAAACTTGAGGTCTCGAAATCAAATTCGTGGAAAATTACTTCTTTCTCGAAAACTATGTCACTTCAGAGGGAGCCGTTTCTCACAATGCATTATACCATCAACCTCTCCCCATTACTCGTCACCAAGAAAGGTTTTATGCTAATAATTATTTTGAGTAATTACCAATAGTGTCCACTGCCTTTAAAGGAAGAAAACAAACAGTTAATGGTGTAACGGTACGACCCTATAGCAAAGTCTTTTCTTCAGTTGGAGATGCTATGCCAAGTCCTTTTTGAGCTAGCACTCGGACAACATTTTCTTTTGTTTTTTTGCCATACTGACCTTGACAGTTTTTCCTTAATTTGTCAGAATATGCAATTCTTTGATACCTTTTGAGAGCGTTTATTTGGTGATCAGAAAGTGGCCAAACATCAGTAAAACTCAGCCCCGAAAGATGGTTAATAATATGAAGCCAGATCATCATTTCACCAGCAACTGCATTTCTCATTCGGATTCTTAGCGTATCAAACAGAGATCTTAACAGATCAAAAACTTAAGCCGATATTTTCTTCTAAATATAACAAATACCAACACCCTGAATCCCGAACTGTTTCCATCAGCAATGTGACAAGCTGAAACAGATCCCTCATTTTTGTGTGTGGATTCTGTTCAAGAAGACAAAGCTCAAACATTCTAAATATGAGTTTGTGATATCAATGCTGTAAGAACCTGACCGGTTAGCGCAAAGCGTGAAAGCTTGCGAGCGCAAAAGTGTACAGGTGCGAAAACTTGCATACATGTACATATACATAGCTATTTTAGGTTTTAAAAAACCCTACTCTGCAATTCGGGATATTCTGTATTGCTTTATCCATGTTCTTTATCAACTTGATCCTAGTAATAAAAACAAATTATTATTAAAACAAAATTAAGAGTGTGTGGAGGGGGGGGAGGGGGTGTAAAAAAAACGGATTTCCAGTTGAAACTGAGAAACCACATCCTACTGACCTGGAGAGACTGCAGCCAGTGCCACTTGTTGGTTTTGTTGCTGAGATCCAAAAGCTGCACAACGCGGACGAAGATATTGGTGTCATGGTACGGAATGACACACCTCAGTAAATCGTCAATGTTGTACTGGTGGATGTTGAATCTTAAGAACCAAAAAAATTTTTTAAAAATTAAAATTAAAGACGTGAGAAATTGGTTATTCAAAAATTTTTCAACTCTCTCCCCACCGAATTGTTTTTGAAATAAATAATTTTTGAGTTGAACAAAAGAAACATTGACAAGAGCAGACCTTGACCCTGTGACGTCCAAATTAACGTGCCAGTGTCATATGGAAATCTGTCCCCCGGAGATTCCGTCCCCATAATGGGAAGTTCAGGTGAAAGAGAATGATTCACAAGAGGGCGCTATCAGAAGTATTTTCTACACAATTCGCCTTATGGGGGGGGGGGGGTGAGTTGACTGGTTTCCATACCTATATATGAGCCACTCAAGGGCTTTCTGTGCCGGCTTCAGGAGGAAATATGGTGAGAGCCGAAGCAAGAACTTCCCGATCTTACGATCAAGACGATCGTTGACTTCTTTAGTCTGCACGGAACGCTCCATTGCTTTAGACGTTTCATCGAAGAGGGTGTTCTCAAACTCTTGGAAAGTTGGATCAATGTTTTCCAGCTCTTGCAATCCATTTATACCTTTTGAAATTGCAGAAGAAGTTTCAATGTTTTAGTAAATTTGGTTCACCATTCAAGGGTTCCAACGGAGTCCAGTAATATTAGCATTTGGGTGGTTATAATAATAATAATGATTGTGGCTTCTTATATAGCGCACATGTCCGTCACTCCGTGACACTCCTGGCGCTGTAACATACAGCATTTCCTGCAAGATGTGGGACTATGTTTGAATTATGAGACCTAATTTTGATAGCACCATGTAATGCTTTACAAGGTGCTGTGGCCCAATTTGCTGCCAATCAGACCAGGAACACCGGGGCGAACCCCCTTCTCTTTTCGATAAGTGCACTGGGTTCTTTTACATGCAATACATTACACATGGGACCAACGACTTTACGTCCCATCCGAAGGACGAAGCAATGGTGAAGTGTCTTGCTTAAGGACGCAAGTGTCACTGCTTAACCGCTCGGCCACGACACTTCGTTATCTCCTACAAACTAAACAGATCTGGCTTTGTCTCATAATTTGTTTTCAAACAAGAGCTCTATCTAGTTTTATCTAGTTTTAACAAGTTTAACTACATGTAGTTTAGACACTTTCAACTGGTTTTAACTACATGTGGTTAAGTAATCTTAACTAGTTCTAAAATAGTTTTAACTAGTTTGTGTGAACTAATTAGTTGCCTTTTTTAAACTAAACCAGCTCCAAAAAAATAAAAAAATTCTTCAAAGCCAGGTCTAGCGGGTTAATTTTTGTAGTTGTAACACAAGTTACACTTGTTGCTTATTTGTTTGAGTTCAGATGATCTTCTCATCGAGGGAACTTGGCGATATACATTGTAAACACCAAGCGGGCACCTGCCAATGAATATGACTCGCACAAATCAAGAAATTGATATTCAGTAACTAGACATCAATTCTTATTCTAGTCCTTGTGAAATCAGTGGTTAGCTTTGTATTGTAGGATTCAACCCCACAACTTTGTGATTGCAAGTCTTGCAGTCTAACCACTGGACCAGGGTGACCGATTAAAGGCAGTGGACACTATTGGTAATTGCTCAAAATAATTATTAGCATAAAACCTTACTTGGTAACGAGTAATGGAAAGCTGTTGATAGTATAAAACACTGTGAGAAACGGCTCCCTCTGAAGTAGCGTAGTTTTCGAGAAATAAGTAATTTTCCACGTATCTTTTGAGACCTCAAAATTAGAGATCTTGAAATCAAGCATCACCCTCTAAAAGCACACAACTTTGTTTTTTCTTGCATTATTATCTCGCAACTTCGATGACCAATTGAGCTCAAATTTTCACAGGTTTGTTATTTTATGCATATGTTGAGATGTATCATCAAGTGAGAAGAATGGTCTTTGACAATGACCAATAGTGTCCAGTGTCTTTAAGCAACATCAAAAATGGTCCTGTTCCTAAAAAGTATTAGTTTGTGTATATATTTAAAGTTTATATATTTATCTGAAATTCTCTCACCAACAGCGTAGAACGTCTCACGATCTAAAGCTGCAGCCTCCTTGGGGTCAAAAAGCAGCGACTTTCGTTGTTTGGTTTGAACTCCGGCAGCGGCCTGAGCCTCTGGAAGCGCAAGACGCTTCAGCTGCTGTGCTAAAGACGTCGCCATCTAGAGATTAGAACTGTAGGATTGAGGACATAATAAAGTGATCTTAAAGATGAGATAATTAAACTTCAAAGTTAGTTGCGATGATCATAAATTCCACAAGACCGCAGGCACGGCAAGAGAACACGGAGAAAGGGTCTGTCTACATGTTGTACATGGTTTGAAGTTTCATTCAGTAATAAAAGTAAAGTACAAAATACAATACCGCCACCGCACCGGGCCAGAAGTTATTTTATTTTTACAAATACATTACAAATACAATAAATTATGGATAATCTTCCGGACGTCGCCACCAATTTAGCAAGGATTTTCTGTTTTTAACTAGTTTTTAGAGGTTAAAATATTAAAACAAACCCAGAATCTAATTCTAAGTTCTAATAATCTAACATTACAATAAAAAAATTAAAATAGTAATTAAACATAATATAATAATAATAATAATAAGAGTATCTAATTTAACTGAAGTCAATGAGATATCCCAATGCCCGAGTCGAGCGGCATGGCCCGAGGAATTATGGAATGGGATGGGAGACGGAGAAGTCAACTCAAACCCACCCGGCCCTGCTGGACGGGTTAATTTGGGCCGGGGTGCTTAAAAACGGCATAACAATACATGGCTTGACTTCAGAACATACTTACAGTGTTTCCTCCAGTGCGATAATTAGTCGAAACATTGGTTGTTTTCGCCCAGTTTTTTTTTTAAAGTTCCCTTTAAAAAAAGACGAAGAAACTTTGCAACAGACACGACGACCAAAAAGCACATGTGTTGATTTCGTCTGGTCCTATTTACACTACAGCTTCACATTACATAAATTGAGACAGGGTACCAGCCATCCGGAAAGATGGACACAAGAGGGCGGTGTTCAGCGAGTTTGTACACTTCTAAAAATAGAACAAAAAATGTTGGCGACAGACTTTGAAAAGGTGCACCAGAAGAAAGTACCTATAATTATGGAGAATCGGGTCACCCGTTAATTATTTTGCAATTGTATCTGGCTTTTGTGTGCAATAATTGTAAGTTGTTTAAATCCCCACTCAGATAGGGCTACTGATGAGTGGCATTATCCAGACGTTTGTTTCCCGAGGAAAGTTGGGGCAGCTAGACTGTGTTGGCAGGGGGGGGGGGGGGGCTAATATCGCACTGAGGTATTGTTAACGCGCATTTTATGTCGAGCATACAAGCTAGAACACTCTTGCTGCTGCTCTAGCAGCTGTAGACCCTGCCGATGATGTCCCGTGTTCGATCTGCAACAGAGGCGACTGAAGGAGCGTGATTCAAAAGGTGGGCACTATCAGAAGGAGTTTCGTACTAGTTAGCGGCAAGCGGGGCAAAATCAACAGGGAGGACACAATCTCCGCGGCCTGCCACACACCGCTCTTAAAGACAGTGGACGCTATTGGTAACTATCAAAGACCAGTCTTCTCACTTGGTGTATCTCAACATGATATGCATAAAATAGCAAACCTGTGAAAATTTGAGCTCATCGGTTGTCGAAGTTGCGAGATATTAATGAAAGGAAAAAAAACTGGTCAAACAAAGTTGTGTGCTTTTAGATGCTTGATTTCGAGACCTCAGATTCTAAACTGAGGTCTCGAAATCAAGTTCGTGGAAAATTACTTCTTTCTCGAAAACTACGTCACTTCAGGGGGAGATGTTTCTCACAATGTTTTATATGATCAACCTCTCCCTATTACTCGTAATCAAGAAAGGTTTTATGATAATAATTTTTTTGAGTAATGACCAATAGTGTCCACTGCCTAAAAAGTTTTAATGAAACAAGTGCGTGTTGCATTTCGTCAACAGAGGGCCTCCTTTAGCTCAAGAAGCCAGCACCACATGCCTGACTTTGCATCAGAGGCTGATATTAATAGAGCGTCTCTAACCATGATCAATCATTCACGGGGATGGTTTTTACTTGCGGTGTGTTTCTTTAGTGTGTTAAAGAAGACGTAATGTTTCACTTGGGGAAAATTCATCAGCAGGCGCGTGGAGCAATTCGGACACAGACTTCTTGCAAAGTGGAAAAAATGTGGAACCTCTTCTCAGCTGATGCACCACTGGGAGGCTGAGAGACAATCGATCTACGGTAATAATTTTAAGTCCATCCTTGTTAATATAAAATTTGAGTGGGAGCATGCATGCATGAGGGTCCGCACGGTTATAGCCCAGTGGCGGCGGTTTGTGCAGTAAAGACAAGACAAGACAAGACAAGATAAGGTATGATTTTTTTTTAAAGTGTTCGGTGGCAACTTAGATCATTTTTATTTCTCCTAATTTGGAGGGCCGTAAGCTATTACCGCTAGAAACTCTCTTTTAAATTGTGAGTTTGAAGAAAAAAAATGTGAGTTAAAAGAAGAAAACAATAACCCGGACCGAATGTACTTGCCACTCTTTTATTGATGTGGTGTATTTTCTCTATAGAGAGTTTCTGGTCCCCGCAGAGCGCCGCCGTGACTATTTTGAGGGGGACACGATGGGGTGCATTTTTGTTTTCATATGGGGGTACTTCTAGCCAAGTTTCCGCACTTGCTCTTTTCGTTTGGTTATTGACTTTGAAAAACAATACAGCAGCTGCTTTGGGTAGAATGCAATTTTAAAGTACTGCGGTTATGGAAAATGATACCACCGTTCATCACACAAAATTTGAATCTGAGAAGCGTTACCGACAGTAACATGTTTCAGATTGTATAGCCAATATTGCAGTTTATTCTTTCTGCGTGGACATAACCGCGCTCCAGACTCTCGGCAATGTATCTAAAAAACTCTACCACCCTGTGAAATGAAATGTTTTCATAGTGGTTTATGGTTTCATTGAAACAACCAATAATGGGTTCCAATTTGCATAAAATAAGAAGTGTGTGATGCATATTGTTCATTTGAATATTATTTTCCAAAGTTACATGAGAACTGACTTGACTTTGATAGACCTATTGTGATTACTACATAACACGAAAACAATTCCCAGTAGCCCGGCTGCCGTTATCTCGTTGTAGCTTTCTCCGTCCAGTAATTTACCTCTAATGAGTTTAAATTGGAGCCTTGATTGAGAATCACATAACACCGTCAATCACTGTCAAGTGACGACCTCGCACAAGCCATATTGTGGAGGTCTTTGCTCCATCATCGCCGGGGAGTCATTAAAGATTCACTGAAAATCGAGGCCATTTTGGAGGCTTAGGCGACGAAGCATGGGAGGTAGCGAAAGGGTCAGAATTATCTGTGCATGGAATGATAGGAGAATTATATCGGGTTCAAAGACCGGGTCAGATGTTTGGTTTTTGTCAACTTAGTTCTGATTGATTTTGCACAACTTATTCTTTTCAAGAAAATTGAGTTGAATTGTTGAATGTCTTTTTGTAAGCACATTATTACTTGTACTTAAAGGAACAATTGTCTTGGATCGGACGAGTTGGTCAATAAAAAGCGTTTGTAACCGTTTGTTATAAAATGCATATGGATAGAAAGATCTTTTAAAAGTAGAATACAATGATCCACACAAACATGCCTCGAAATTGCGTGGTTTTCCTTTTACTCTGCAAACTAATACGGTCGGCCATTTATGGGAGTCGAAAAATTAATTTGACTCCCATAAATGGCCGACCGTGTTAGTCAACGAGGTAAAAGGAAAACCGTGCATTTTCGAGTCATGTTTGTGTGGATCATTGTATTCTACTTTTACAACATCTTTCTACCCATATGCATTTTATAAAAAACGGTTACAAACGTTTTTCAAAGACCAACTCGACCGATCCAAGGCAACGTGTTCCTTTATACAATGTAGCAATTAATTATTTATATGACTGGTCTTGAATCTGTCAGTTTGACTAAACTCAAGAGTTTTATGTCCTTGTCCAGTCCAAGTCTTTGTCTGTCACTTCACATTTATTTTTCTCCTGCATATTGGTAAAAACGTTAAAAAGCATGATTAAGTATCTTAAATTTGTAATAATGTTCCAATCGTTGTAGTCCGTACGTAAATGCTTACACTATTATTCGATCTATTGTTGTTACCAACATTTGAGTAATGTCTGAACTATTTCCATTCAATATAAGAAAGATCATAACGAAAGTCATTTGTGAAAGTTTCAGCCGAATACAATAATATTGCATATTATGCACTTGTTGAGAAACGGCATAAAACTCACTGTCACATTTCTATCAAGAATGTATAACCCATTCACGTCGAGCGAGGTGACCAATCGAATCTTTTGGCAGCAGCAAACGACTCTTTCATTTTAAACCAAATGGGGCGACTCCAACGAAAATTGGTTCGCAGGATTCTTACCACCATTATCACATTTTGTAAGCTTTCGGATAGAAATTCTAACACGCAGCCCCATCAGTTGGCTATAGCCCCATTCTCTGCTGGCACACAGAGCTACGATGTTGCACACAAGCCACATGCTCATTGATTTAACATGTTTTAGGGAATGTGTCGGCCCCAGTCTGTCAAAGCAAACAGTACAGACCCAAGACCCAATAACAAGCAAGCTGTCGGGTTAAATATCGTCAAGTAAGTATCCAGCACACACGGAATGCAGTCGTGACGGCCCATTCAGAGCGGATTCATTACTAACGCCCCCCCCCCCCCCCACCTGTATACACGACCGTTGATGAAGGAGATATCAGGATCCTTCGGGCGGATGCTTACCTTATGTAGACTCTCGTACGGCGGGGGAGAGTTAAAAGTAGGGTGTACTTTTGGTTGTTAAAGGCACTGGACACCTTTGGTAATATTGTCAAAGACCAGTATTCTCACTTGGTGTATCCCAACATTATTATGCATAAAATAACAAGCGAAAATTTTTACTCAACTGGTCATCGAAGTTGCAAGAAAATAATGGGGGGGAAAAAACGAAAGAAAAAAAAACTCTCATTTTATAAAATTGTGTGCTGTAAGGCAGTTGTGGTGAAACTAACCTCCTTCTCTAAAACTACATTACTTCAAAGGGGTGGTTTCTCTCAATGTTAAAATAACATCAACAGCTTTCAATTTTTTTTTACCAAGTATTGTTTATTGTCATTAAAATGTGGAGTTATATATCACCAAAAATGATACCCTTCCTTTAAGACAAAATTATTGGTACAGGACTGTCAGAGCTGAAAGTTTTTGTGTGACCAAACATGAAATTACAGACCTGTGAAAATTTGGGCTTAATCCGTTGTGTGCGTGAGGAGAAAACTGTGAAAAACCATGCACAATTATTTTAAGCATGCAAATACATTGTCCTAATGGGGAGAGGTTGATAGTACAAAACATTGTGAGAAACGGCTCCCTCTGAAGTGACGTAGTTTTCGAGAAAGAAGTAATTTTCCAAGAATTTGATTTCGAGACCTCAGATTTACACTTTGAGGCCTCAAAATCAAGCATCTGATAAAGGCACACAACTTTGTCTGACAAGGTTTTTTTTCCATAGTTATCTCGCAACTTCGACGACCAATTGAGCTCAAATTAATTTTCACAGGTTTGTTATTTTATGCAAGTTGAGATACATCAAGTGAGAAGATTGGTCTTTGACAATTACCCATAGTGTCCATTACTTTAAAGCTCATTGCGTAAAAAAAAAAAGGATTTTAGAGTTTTGTCAATTAAGACTTTAATAATTTCAAATGCAGAAAAAGAAACAATTATAAATTCTGAAGTCATGCAGCAATTTTGTTTCAGGCGAAACGTAATGATGTTTTGTATCGGCAATTCTGCTTAATTGCTTTTACCTTCACTGTATGAGAAATCCACAAAAGGTTAACCGTTGATAATGTCCATGTACCAAGGTGGATGGCATAATTAACAGGATATCATTGTTGTTGATAGATATAATTAATTTGGATGATGTACGTCAGTTCCGCCATGCCAATCGGAAACCATTTTATTTTAATTGTTTTAATTTGAGCCCACATGTTATTACATCTTTCAGTTTGAAAGGGCCTATAGTGGATGACACTCGTGCCTAAATCGTTACGGACTGTGAAGGGTGTACCACTGTTTTAGCCCAGGACTATAGGTGGTATCGGGCCCAGCCAGGCTCCTTCCTGGTGGATGATGCCTAAATCCTTACGGACAGTATTAAAGGGAAGGGGGTAACCCCGTTTCAGCCCCAGGAGTAGGTGGCAACGTGCCCCTACGTGAGAGTTCATTTGGATCAACAACCCTCCGTGTCCTTGCGTTGTTTTTTACCCTCCGGGCAAAATAAGAGAGCAAGATATACAGCGAATCCAAATTGTACGACATTTTCTGTTTGGTAAAAATTGCTGTGCATTGCAAACTTGTATTATGCATACATTCTAATAATGTGACCATTTTATGAGGATTACCTCTTGTTACAACTATTAGGATTACTATGTGCATATAATGTCTGGTAATGAAACCAATGATGCATCATTAGTGAACGTAGCTTTAAAGCCCGAGGAAACCTGTAAACATTATTGTGCTTGCTATGTGTACAATAAGTTTAACAGTGTTCTTCCGACACCACACACCTAACTGAACACTCAACCATCAGAACACTCTCATCTGCTCGCAACCGGACTTCCACAGTATAGTATGCTGCTCCCCAAAATGTGCAACAACCTCCCAGTATCCATTAGAAATTGTAACTCTTTGTAAAGTTTCAAGAAAATCTCTTAGAACTTTTCTGTATTATTGCATTTTGTTGTTGTTTGCTCACACCCTACAACGCGTTGATCTTGTTGGAAAGCCGTGTTTTATATGTTCGTAGTTATTCTATGTGCACAACCGGCTTATACAATATTCCAACCGAAGAACAAAACAGAAATGGTTAATTGTCTTGCTCACGGACACCAAACTGTCACGGCTGGGACTCACACCCACATCTACTGATCAGAAACATCAGAGCTTGAGTTCGGTGCTCTTAACCGCTAGGCCATGACACGTTTCAACCCTTTAGGCCTACACGAATTGTTTCTTTACAGAGCTTAGGAAACTGCCGAGTTCTCAATATACATCGGTGTTAGGGCAAAAACAAACAAGTAAATAGTTAATAATTAGCTTGGATAAAGTTGATTAATTTTTGGGACCTGTCACAATCTTACATCACCATCAGTCACGTACAAACAGTCTGCATAATTATGATAAATATTTCCTGCAATAAATTTGAGTGGCACATGCAGCAATATTTCCAATATTTCCGACATTTTTTCCTTGCCAGATTTGATGACGAGAAATCGGGCGATGCAACTTTCAGATAACAGTACCAAAAACTGTGCTCAATTTTACGATCATTTTGTATAGTCAGCAAAACGTCTAAAACCTTCATCCTATCTTGATATGGGGAAACTGGAAAAGCAGAAGTTTGGGTCGAAGCGGAATATAAAAACACTTCTTTATTACCGAAAACCAACACCAGAATGAAAGCTAAAAATCAACACCAAACACTATAATCGGTCTTTCTGGCTTGAAACAAGCGTGTGTAAAGTGTTTCCCGTGAGCGCAAAGGGACACTTTAACCGGTAATGATACTATTCAACTCGGTTTCGGTTACAATGAATCGAATTCACTTAAGACATGAGTGAACAGTTACATCATATACTGGTGATACTTGTAACCGAATTCCGGACGTGTGAGTAATCGAAGTGTGTTATTGCCGAAAGTAGATTCTCCTCTCAGCCAATGACGGCTTCATAGCGCATGCATCTGTTTAAACCATGAGTGAGCTGTCGGCACATAATTGCTGACATTTCCGTGGACACCTTTGGTAATTATTTGTCAAAGGCCAGTATTCTCACTTGGTGTATCCCAACACATACATAAAATAACGAACCTGTGACCATTTTGGGCTCAATAATGGGCATCAAAGTTGCAAGAGAATAATGAAAGAAAAAAACACCCTTAATGCACAAGCTTTCAGATGCCAATTTAAAAGGCTTCAGGCCTGAAAATCTCGTTTAATATTTGAGTGAGAAAATTACATCTCTCTCAAAAACTACGTACTTCAGAGAGAGCCATTTCTCACAGTGTATTAAACCGCTCTCCATTAAAAAGCAGTTTTTATGCTTACACTCATTTTGAGTGATTCCCGGCACATTATGTATGCTGACACACATTTAATATTTTAGGTTATCTTTACAACCACGTGGTCAGCTCTGTCACTCTATAAATTTTGCATGTGTAGAGACTTCTTTTCTTTGTCCTTGTACTTACAGGCACTGGGCACTATTGGTAAAATACCGCCAGATGGAAGCCCCAACAACCCAAGCAGCCGATTTCACAAAACGCTAGGATTAATCTTATCTCAAGTTAGGACGAGTTACTAAATAATTTGTTTAGCCCGGCCTATACTTTATTCCAAGGCTGGGACTCTTCCTAAGTCCTAAGATTAATCCTAAGTTGGGAAGAGTTTGGTGAAATCGACGGGCTGGTCAGTTGGGCAAATTGTCAACACTTTATCCCGTTTCTCTGACTTTCAAATCTGACATAGAATATTTTGAGGGCCCAATGAGGCCGCTCTGTTATCTCCTATTTAGTGGGATGCACCCCCACGGTCCCATTTCCTGAGAGCAACAGTCTCGCGAGACAGTTACAAGAAAGCCGTTTCGCTATGACAGGCATTTAACGACTTGTCCGCAAGCCTACAAACATGAAGGTCCACACAATGTCTTGCTCTAGGGTGCAACCCACCAATATACATATGTAGCGAATAACTTTAACCATGGAGCACAGAGCGTCGACGTCATTAATTGTTTTGTAGGCCCTCAAAATATTCTGTTCTCGACAGATTTGGCCCCAAGAAAAAGGATACAGTGTAAACATTTTGCCAAATAATGTGAGCTGGGGGTTGTTGACTTCCAACTTTTATTTTGTATGACATTCTTAAGCCCTGAAATAAAAGGTCCCATTTGCCGGAAGGTGGATATTAGTTAGGATTGATTCTCGGACGTTTGGAAAATTAATTAAACTGGTTTAGGGGTAGTCTTATTTGCAGGGTTGATTACTCGACGGGCGCTGCGACTCCCTATACATGTATTCAATTGAGCCGGAGGGTTAAAGTTAAAAAGTCAATGAATAATTTTCATTTTAATGTAAAAAGCAGTGGGCTTCTAAGTATTTTTGGTGTATTTTTTAACAATTAGATTTTTGCACTGTATATGCAACGGGAGTTTATTTAGTGGGACGCTCCCTCAATGACCCTGCCCACTCCAACAATACCAAGCATGTCAAAATCTATGTTCAGCCGACCTGATGTTTTTTCCAAAATGCAAACATTTTACTCCCCCATAAACCCTGCCTTTAGGACAAACAGGTCAGAGCTGACAATGTTTATGATTTTGTGTGATCAATCTTATACATGAAATAAAAAACCTGTGAAAATTTGGACTTAAAGACACTGGACACTATTGGTATAGTTGTCAAAGACCATTTCAATAAATATGCATAAAAAACATTCCTGTGAAAATTTGAGCTCGATTGGCCGTCGAAGATGCGAGATAAATGAAAGAAAAAACACCCGTGTCACACGAAGTTGTGTGCTTTCAGATGCTTGATTTCGAGACCTCAAAATCTAATTCTGAGGTCTCAAATAATCAAACTCGTGGAAAATTACGTCTTTCTCGAAAACTACGTCACTTCAGAGGGAGCTGTTTCTCACAATGTTTTATACTATCAACCCCTCCACATTACCCGTTATACCAAGTAAGGTTTTATGCTAATAATTATTTTGAGTAATTACCATAGTATCCACTGCCTCTCATCCGTTGTGTGGGTCACCATGCACAATTTGCAGCATGCAAACACCATTTCAAAGAGTTTGGATCGTTAATTCAGCTGTTGCTTTTAAAACAGTATAGGTATTTAGAGTGTTGTCGTTTTGAGAGGGAACTTATGCAAAAAATGGCAACATCTTTGTTTAGCCGACCTACGTCTTCTAAAATGTAAACATTTTATTTCTTCTATAAACCATGATGATTTACTCTCACTTGTTTATCCCATGTTGTTTACTATACTGCACGGATTGTTTGTCAGTGCAATTATGAACGACTGATGAGAAATGTATACCATCTGCAATTTTGGTATCCCAGTTTAGGAATGCTGCAGCTGTAACAATCCAGAAGGTTGTAAAATGTTCTGGAGCTCGTGGAATTTTTTGATGTTTCTAAAGTAGAGAAAATTCGACAAACAAGCTGAGTGCATATGTATGAAGCCGTACGGTGAATACCTTCCACTATTTAGTAAAAGCAATAGAGTAAGGAGCTCTGTCCTTATGGTAAAATACACTGGACACCCCCCCCCCCCGGTAATTGTCAAAGTTCTCACTTGGTGTATCTCAACATAATAAATGCACAAAATAACAAACCTGTGAAAATTTGAACTCATGATTGGTCGTCGAAGTTGTGAGAGAATAGTGGAAGAAAAAACACCCTTTCGCACAAGTTGATGTGCTTTCAGATGATTTCGAGATCTCATCTGTAATGCTAACAATGATATTGAGTAATTACCACTAGTGTCCAGGGCCTTTAAGCAGATCTATGAAGCTGTGCCTTGTATAAGCACAAAACTTGCTTAAGACACGGCTATAGCTATTGATAAGCAGAACCACAGGTTACCAGTAGACATTACATTGGTCAGTGCATTTGGAACTGGTGCCCTACTCAAGTTTTGCTTGCCAAAGAAATTTGCTCATCAGTTGCTTTTTCTGCTTAGCAGTTTTATGAAATGAAATTGGGCCATGTCCCTCTACAATAGTGTCAGCCGCGTGTTTTTAAGGCACTGTACACTATTGGTAATTACTCAAAATACTTGTTAG
This sequence comes from Asterias rubens, assembly GCF_902459465.1. NCBI lineage: Eukaryota > Metazoa > Echinodermata > Asteroidea > Forcipulatida > Asteriidae > Asterias > Asterias rubens. The sequence continues at coordinate 14,893,495 of NC_047073.1, forward strand.
CATAAAAACTTACTTAAAATGAGCAATAAAGAGCTGTTGATAGTATAAAACATTGTGAGAAACGACTCCCTCTGAAGTATATTTTGTTTTTAAATAGGTAATTTCTCACAAACATATTATTTGAATTTAATAAAAGACTTCAGGCCTAAAAGACTTGTTAGGTCTTTTTCTCTCATAATATTATTCTCTTGCAACCAATAGACCTTATGCACATGACGTCATTTCAGTACGGCGCCCTCGCCATGAGGTCAAAGGGGGTTGTTCATTGGCCAATTTATGTGCCTTTCGATTGTTTCGTCACCGTTTGACCTCAAAGATGGCGGCTGGATGACGTCAATGCATAAGGTCTATTGAGTCAAAATTTCACATATTAGGCCTATTTGTTATTTTATGCATATAATGGGATACACAGAGTGAGAATACTGGTCTTTGACAATGACCAAACGTGTCCAGTGCCTTTAAAGGTGTTGGGGGTATAATAAAGTGACATTATTTATCCATGTTGGACGTGTTGCTTTAAATTACCGAGGGCCAAGTTACGCTTTTCCCTCCGGCTTTAGTACAGATAGCTCCCCACAATGGGCTTTGATTAACAAACTAATAATATCCGGTACTGCTTCGTGAGAATTCGAAAACACGATGGCCTGACCTACTTTGGAGCCAAATCGATAGCGGGTGTTTTTACTGACCAGTGACGGGCATGATCTGACACGCTCACGCTGGCAAGTTATACGTTTCTCGTAAAGACACACAGAATTATAATTGTGTACACCCTTAACAAACCTGGGTCGAATTTGACAACGACTCCAGATCCCCAGGGGCCTTTACCTCGTTTTGATCAGGTTGACTCTTATTCTTATAGTCTCGATTAGAACAAGTATGTTTTATTGTCACACATAATTGCAATAATGTGAAATTAACTTTGCTTTGCGAGTCAACAAAAAAAAAACAATAAAAGTGCTGTTTGTAGTACAACGAACTGAAACCACGTATATAAGCTACACAATGACAACGTAAACAATATGCTAACATTTTGTAAAGATAACAACAGCAAAAAGTGGCTGACCTCCAGAAAGCATTGTTAAATGTATTCAATAATCTAATCGCACTTGGATAAAAAACGGTTGCGAGTTACGGTTAGATCGCTCTGAACCGCTTTGTTCTCATCAGTTCAAATAAAACATTCGCAACTGCTTTTCTCATGAGCAATGTGTCATTGAAACAATCATAAGGACGTTTTGCTATAGATCAAATTTGTTTTGAAGATAAAATCATTTCGCTTGACTGACGCTGCGTTTATACCGATTGCAATTTATGGGAAAAATTAATAACAATTTTCAATTTCAACGATGTGTCCACAAAAGGCTTTACAATTTATGATTCAAAAGCAGTGGAAATTTATTCAATTTTCTCCGATGTTTCTCAAAGTAATAGAAAAACCTTCATTAGTTACCGCATATGAAACGACCACTACCGGAGCAATATTAAATATCAAACCCGGTTCGAGAAGCCTGCCGAAGCCAGCATAAATATTGAACGATCGCAAGTTGTATTTGCAATCAACCCCCATAAACGAAATTGCGCTAGAGTTTTATTTTTCCGGATTGGCGTGTTTGTGTTCCATTTAACTGGCAGTCCCAATTAACATGCCCCAGCGACCATGAAGGACGAATAATAACGGGAGCACTCGCTGCAAAAACAATAATGATGAGTATACAAAACAAATAAAATGACTACGTCGCTAGCCAGTAGTAGCCTCCAATAAATACCGGGGCAAGAACACACAACCAACGGTGGTATGAACGGGCTGGACGCCCTCGGCCGCCCCCCCCCCCCACCCGCCAACACCCCCAACCCACACACACCCACACACACACAGAACCTTTGCCCCGAATCTTGTCCCAAAAATGAGGTTGAAAAGCTGACAACATCAAAAAGCCTCCCTCCTAATTATGTATTTGCCTTCTTACCCCCACCCCCTGCCCCAATCCCCCCCCCGTTAAGAAATTGTCCGGTATACCGTTGATAATCCAACCTTAGACAGTTCGCTATGCCTATTGGTGGAGAGCGCGTCACGTGGGTGTGTATAAACCTTTGTTTATGACCAATACAAAGTGTTGAAATATGGGCGTGACACGCGAGCTTGCACCTGTTCTTATAAGACAGTTTGTTCATTTGTATTGGTCGAGAGCAACGGCTGAAACAGTTGTGCCACATCACGCGATATGTACGCGCGACGCGCACAGCATTCTCTTATAAGAAGTTGTTTACCCGAGGGCGGCGGAGGGCTTTACCATTTCATAGCTGGAGGGGTGTTGTGTTGAAAGAAGTCGTTGTTTTTGCATTCATTTTACTTTTTGACTAAAAAGTGTTGATTTTTTTGACCGAAAAGGTATTTATGAATGGGAATCAAAGTGTGTTGAATCGGTTTTCAACTGGTGGTTTAAACCCGCCGAGGCCTGGTTCTTGATAATTTACTTCGACTTCGTCTCGGTAAAATTATCAAGAACTGGGCCTCGTTGAAATTAAACCACTAGTTGAAAACTTCTTCACCACACAATGATTCCCTTAATAAAATGATCCACACAAGTATTACTCGAAATTGAACGGTTTTCCTTTTACGTCGCAAACTAACACGGTCGGCCATTTTGTGGACGTAAGAGGAAAACGGTGAAATTTCGAGGCATGTTTGTGTGGATCATTCATTACTACTGTTAAATTATATATCTAACCGTTTGCATTTCATAACAAACGGCTTCAGATGCTTTTATCAAAGACCAACTCGACCGATTCAAGGTAACGCGTTTCATTTAAGCGCCAAAATGAAGTCACGAATTTCACTCAACATGAAACGACAATGCTGCAAGCAGCAAAACGTATTATAGCCAGTAAATACCGGCTCAGACCGATTTAGACCGGTGCATTCTCCATGTAGGTTCCAACACCCCTAGTGTATTTCCAATCTCTAACCCTAACCCGAGCAAGGACCACATCTGTAGTTATTTCTTTATGCAGTGAGCATGCAAATCACGATGGAATTTAATTGTCGTATATAGGTGTGTCGGCATATCGAGCAGTCACTATAAAAACCACGTTAGTGCTGTAACGGTTTCCCTGGTTAGATTTTGCTAAAATACTAAAAGAACGTAGGCTGCGCAATGCGGGATTCGTGTTCTTAAAGGCAGTGGACACTCTTGGTAATTACTCAAAATAATTATTAGCATAAAACCTTACTTGGTAACGAGTAATGGGGAGCTGTTGATAGTATAAAACATTGTGAGAAATGGCTCCCTCGGAAGTAAGGTAGTTTTCGAGAACGAATTATTTTTCTCACAAATTTGATTTCAAGACCTTAGATTTAGAATTTGAGGTAAATTTTCTGAAAGCACACAACTTTGTGTGACAATGGTATTTATTTCTTTAATTATTATTTCGCAACTTCGATGACCGATTGAGCTAAAATTTTCACGGGTTCGTTATTTAATGCATAAGTTGAGATGCACCAAGTGGGAAGACTGGCAATGACCAATAGTGTCCAGTGTCTTTAAAGTATTGTAAACATCTTTATAACTTCAACTGCATCTGCATGCGATGTAAAATTTGTGTCTGTTTTAAAACATCAAAATATTAGCGGTCCAACTATTTTAAATGTCTCTCTGACAAAACAAAATAGCAGGTTTAGCGAAAACCAAAAGCTCTCACGCTGTGATTGGCTGTTGATGATTAATTATTCACTGACGTAACCAGTGACGGGGCGGGGCGCTAAAGGACCACACCCTGCTCAGAACCCTTGCTCCACCCTTTGTACCCTCAAGTTGATATAGGCCTATTCGAAAAATAAACTTGTCCGTATGCCAGAGCAGTGTGTTTGCCTGCCACGAATGTACACTGAACATGGTCATTGTGTGAAGAAAGGTTACATAATAGTATTACGTAGTCTGTACTCATGGAAATAATAAATGTCCATTTCAGACCCCAGTACGAATGCACATGCAAACTATACATGTAGCACTTTTAGCAACGATTTCCCATGGGAAACTTGCAATAATTATGCCCTTACAAAAGCGCGGGAAACCCATCGACTTGACGGCGCCGAATGCGATTTACAAACAGATTTTGCGTGTGCCGTGAATTTCCATCGTCAAATTATGACAAGATGGGTTGCGACTAAAAGTGATTATAGGCCATACTCTGTATTAAAACTCTAATGGGTTTGTTTGTTACGTGGTGACAGCAGGTGCGGCCAAATTAGGAAGCAATATCTATTAGTGCCTCATTTGTGACTACAAGGAGAAGTGTGAGGTTACAAAACCCTTACCGTTGCTGTACGTTGACGTAATTATTCTCATGCATTCAAAATGAGACACACAAATATTTTTTCACGTTATTGGTGCAACGGCGTTTAAAAAAAAACAGTCAGTATAATAGTGTTTTTATATACCAAGTTAAAGGAACACGTTGCCTTGGATCGGTCGAGTTGGTCTTTGAAAAGCGTTTGTAACCGTTTGTTATAATGAATATGATTAGAAAGATGTTTAAATAGTAGAATACATTGATCCACACAAATTTGCCTCGAAATTGCGTGGTTTTCCTTTTACTTTGCGAACTAACACGGTCGGCAATATGGCCGACCGTGGTAGTCGACGAGGTAAAAGGAAAACCACGCAATTTTGAGTGACACATGTGTGGATCATTATATTCTACTTTAAAATATCTTTCTAATCATATGCATTTTATAACAAACGGTTACAAACGCTTTTCAAAGAACTCGTCCGGCCGATCCAAGGCAATGTGTTCCTTTAAAACCAGAGGTGAGATTGGACATCAATGAAACACCCTGTAAACACAGCCACAGGAAAGGTTGCCTAACTTGCGTGTAAGCACAAAAACTTGCTAGGCACAGACATTTCTTGCTTAGCAAAAATAGGTTCCAGCCAAAATACTGTACATTTACAAATGCTGTGACAGGTACTCCACTTTTTTCTTGCTTAGAAATGGGCCCAACTTCATAGAACAGAAATAATGAGTGAGCAGGCACCAGTCGCAACAGTGTAAACTTATGGCATTTTAGCTTGTGGACCACTTTCTGTAAAGCAAGATTTTTCTGTGATTAGCAAGTTTGCATGCTTTATACGGGCTTTATGAAACTGGGCCCTGTTTGTTATTTGAGAATAACAACATGTAATAACATTTTGAAATCTTGAGGTGACACAAGAGAGACGTACGACCTTTAACACCAGGTCCACTCCATCTAGGACAGGAGGCCTACTTCATAAGAAAAACAAGAAACATGGTGAATCACAGACGGGCCCGTTCTAGAGCTCTCAGTAGAAAACATTGTTGCACAATGTTCTACTTAGCAAAGCAGTGTAGGTCTACACAGATAGATGGTATATATACTTACTAGTATACAAATATTGAGTAGCTCAGAGTGGAATGGGAGGAATATTATCGCAAGGTAAAATTTGGACGGTTCCACCGAGTGAAATGGAACAGCTCAAAATTTTACCGAGCGATACTATTATTCCTTATTTCACGAATTAAAGCCACTCAATATTTGTTTTATATAGGCTAACTGACATATAGATCCCTGTCATTTGATGTATTTTAAATCATATAGCGCCGCGTAGCGGCAACAATTAATGCACAAATTTAATAGCAATCAGATCACAGCCTTTTGCACAGGTGCTCCTTTGTTTTAGCAGCGGCGCGGCGGCGGTGTACTACTCAAAAACATTGGGAACAAGGATGATCCTAACTGTTGAATGGGAAATGCTATTCCCCATGGGCGAATAGGTATTTTTGATCGCCGGTGCGGATGGGAGTAATAGTGAATGTCACGTGAAGTAAGTTCCACCAATCAAATGACATGGATCTGTATGTCAGTTATATAACACATAATATTGAATGGTAACCCATAATTAATTAAGTCTTAAGTTATGCATCTCTTTTGTTTACTTTCAGAGCTGAAACATGTCAATCTCCTGCTTATTCATCTTCATCATTATTCCCCAACTTTACGATCATCTCAACAGTCATTACTTTCACTACAAAGAACTTCTTCCATTTGTTTTGGTCAAAGATAATTTTCTTACGCTGCTCCATTTCTTTGGAAGAGTCTTCCTGTACGTTTTCACCGCAAAACCGTATAAAATAAACGGGCTTCATCATGCATGGTAGTATGATATTACAATGGGTGCGTTCGTTTAGTTTCCCTGGGTCATCCCCGGTCTGCCCCGGTGCGTTCAAATAGCTTTTGACGTCATTCCAGGTGCTCACCCAGGTCAGCCCCAGTGCCCTGCTTGTGGAGTGGGTCACTTGGGGCTGGCCCCAGGTAAACGACGTCACCACGAGAGCGGTGAGTGGTCGTTCGTTTAGGTCTTGCCAGGGACTCACCCGAGTGAGCACCGCGGGGTAGACCCAAGGAAGCTAAACGAACGCACCCATTGGCACCCAGACACCGGTGTCGCATGCAATTATGTCCTCTATGCAATACTATCCGGAGGACATTATAGCATATGCAAAAATGTCCGCCGGACGTTTTTGCATATGCAATCGTGTCCGACCGGACGCAGCTGCGTACAATTGTGTCCGCCCGGACACATTTGCACAATATGCAGTTGTGTCCGCCCCCGTGCAAAACCGTCCTTGCAGTAAATTAAACGCCCTGGTCGATCGACGGAACACGTTCGACAATTTTTTACAAGTGCATGACATGAATGACATGGGAAATGTTCGGCCGTTGGGTATTCGCTGCAATCATAAAATACTTGAATATTCATGCATGCTGCAAATACGTAGGTTCAGTGCATGCACGCTCGCTCACGCGCACATTATGTACAGTCATGTACATGTCCGCCGGACGGTTTTTGCAAAGCCCCGGACACGATTGCATATGCAAAAGTGTCCGGAGCGGACAGTATTGCATGGCGAACACAATTGCATCTGACACCGGAATTAACATACAGGAATTGCCTATGGTGTGTCACAATAGGGGAAAATTTGTATCAGTTTATTTCTCAACGTTCCTTATAACCAGGGCTAGGATAACAATCATCACGCCCGAAGCTAAATAATTCTCGGACCGTAAACATATTAAAAAGTCCATGCCAATCATGTATCAGTTTATTTCTCAACGTTCCTTATAACCAGGACTAGGATAACAATCATCACGCCCGAAGCTAAATAATTCTCGGACCGTAAACTTATTAAAAAGTCCATGCCAATGTACTGTTGTTGTTGTTACCTAACGAATAATATAGACCTTCCCTTATGGAAGGCCGAATGGTGGTGTTGTTGAAGAAATAGATGCAATGGATATAATTGCGTTTTTATTCAAGAAAGAAGTAATTTTCCACGAATTTGATTTCGAGACCTCAAGTTTAGAATTTGAGGTCTCGAAATCAAGCATCAGAAAGCACACAACTTCGTGTGACAGGGGTGTTTTTTCTTTCATTATTATCTCGCAACTTCGATGACCGATTGAGTCAAAATTTTCACAGGTTTGTTATTTTATGCATATATTGAGATACACCAAGTGAGAAGACTCGTCTTTGACAATTACCAAACGTGTACCTTCCCTTTAACCAAAGGTTATTTGCCATTACCTAACGAATAATATAGACCTTCCCTTATGGAAGGCCGAATGTTGGTGTTGTTGAAGCAATAGATGCAATGGATATAATTGCGTTTTTATGCAAGAACATGGAAACCACGCAAGGGCCGTACAAACAAGATACAAATAGGTAAAGGATAAATAAAACAGATGCTATTTCATTTCTAGTTAAAGGCAGTGGACAATATTGGTAATTACTCAAAATAATTATTAGCATAAAACCTTACTTGGTAATGAGTAATGGGGAGAGGTTGATAGTATAAAACATTTTGAGAAACGGCTCCCTCTGAAGTAACGTTTTTTTTTCAAGAAAAAAGTAATTTTCCACGTATTTGATTTCGAGACCTCAGATTTAGAACTTGAGGTCTCGAAATCAAGCATCAGAAAGGCACATAACTTCGTGTGACAAGGGTGTTTTTTCTTTCATTATTATCTCGCAACTTCGACGACCAATTGAGCTCAAATTTTTCCAGGTTTGTTTTTTACGCATATGTTGAGATACACCAAGTGAGAAAACTGGTCTTTGTCAATTACCAATGGTGTCCAGTGTCTTTAATGCACTTCAGAAAAACACAAACAAAAACATATGTTAAAGACACTGGACACTATTGGTAATTGTCAAAGACCCGTCTTCTCACTTGGTGTATCTCAACATCCTGCATGTTGGAAAATTGCTATTACATTGTCGCTATTCACAAATCCGGTAAAAAACAGAATGTAGCAAATTATAGACCAGTATCTTTGTTACCACTTGTTTCTAAAGTGTTTGAAAGAGTTTTGTGTACACAACTTGTACGTCATGTCCAGCCTGCTATCTCTGAACATCAGCATGGATGGATTGCACCACCAATATTACTGCATTATTACAGGAAGCTTATTCTGCAGTTGATCAGAGGGGGCAGCTGGACGTCATGTACACTGACTTTTCGAAAGCTTTTGATCGGGTTGATCATAAACTTCTTATTCACAAACTTGCTTCATATCACATACATCCCCACTTACTAATTTTACTGCGTAATTATTTAAGTGAAAGGAAACATCGAGTAGTTGTTGATGGGGAATGCTCTAACTGGTATGCAGTTTTTCAGGTGTACCTCAAGGTTCTGTACTTGGTCCGGTCTCATTTACATTGTTTATAAATGATTTGCCATCATGTCTCACAAACAGATCTTTACTATTTGCAGATGATATGAAGGTTTTCCGTCAGGGTTTTAATGATTCTGATTGTGCTTCTTTACAGTATGATTTAGATAAAATACATTCCTGGTGTGCAACCTGGAAATTGCAACTTAACTTGAAGAAATGTTCTGTAGTAGTGTGACACTAAAAAAGAAGCCATGTTTGTTCAATTACACGATTTCTGGTTGTATTTTAAACCGTGTTTCCACCCAGAAAGATCTTGGTATTTTTATAGATAGCAAACTTAATTTTTTCAGCCATGTTACTCATGTAGTGAAGAAAGTTAATCGCATGATTGGTTTAGTGTGGCGAAACTTCAGATGCTGTAAAAATGAACGTGTACTTGGAACCTTGTATTGTTCTCTTATTAGACCTCGATTGGAGCATTGTACTCTTGTTTTTAACTCAATTTCTCAATCACAATCTGACCGACTAGAAAGACTACAAAGGCGTTACTTGTTTTTTATGTACAAAGTTCTTCATAACAACAATCAAGGTGATGTTACTTATTTGGAAATGTGTCAATTATTTAGCTTACCAACTCTTGCCCAGAGGAGAAAGGTTAACGATTGCTTGTTCCTCTACAAACATATCCACAGCAAGTATATTTTAACCACTGCTAATCCTTTCAGTTTTCATGTTCCAGAACGTCGTACATAGATCAGCTTCCAAGCACATCATGCATGTTCCCATGAGCCGAGTTGATGTTACCAAAAAAGGGTTTGTTTCCAGATTTTCATCTTCATACAACCAGCTTCATGAATCATGCGATGTGTTTGGGGCTAAAACATTAAATTGTTTTCGCAGACAGCTAATTAAATTTGCTAAATTATATTTTTTATTTTTTATTTTTTTAAACTGTGAACATCTCATGTGCAGCTGCTGGTCAGTTGTAACTTCATCAAATTGCTTTGTAAATCTTAGTGTTTTTATTTTATTTTTTATTTTTTAAGTTGTCTGTTTGTTGTTGTGTTTGTTTGTTTCCGCTGTTGGATGTCAATAAATAAATAAAAATTAAATAACAAACCTGTGAAAATTTGAGCTCGATTGGTCGTCGGAGTTGCGAGATAACTATGAAAGAAAAAAACACTCTTGTCACACGAAGTTGTGTGCTTTCAGATGCTTGATTTCGAGACCTCAAATTCTGAACTTTAGGTCTCGAAATCAAATTCGTGGAAAATTACTTCCTTCTCGAAAACTACATCACTTCAGAGGGAGCCGTTTGTCACAGCGTTTTATACTATCTACAGCTCCCCATTACTCGTTACCAAGTACGGTTTCATGATGATAATTATTTTGAGTAATTACCAATAGTGTCCACTGCAAATAGACCCTTATAAGTTTTCAAACATCAGATTTGGGTCAAGTATTGCGTGCCGGGCGTTTCAGGTCTTCCTAAAATGCAGAACTACTCGTTAAAATGTTCCTAAAATATCAAGACCAATTTAGCTTCCACAAAAGGATATAAAGGCACTGGACATTATTGGTAATTACTCCACAAAGAAAATAGCATAAAAACTTACTCGGTAACAAGCAATGGAGAGCCGTTCATAGTATAAAACATTGTGAGAAACGGCTCCCTCTGAAGTAACGTAGTTTTCGAGAAAGAAGTAATTTTCAACGAATTTGATTTCGAGACCTCAAAATTAGATGTTGAGGTCCCGAAACCAAGCATCTGAGAACACACAACTTCGTGTGGCTGGTAACCATAATATGGTAAGCATAATTTTGTTGTTCTTAGCTACTTGTTGTACTTAAAGGCAGTGGACACTATTGGTAATTACTCAAAATAATTATTAGCATAAAATCTCACTTGGTAACGAGTAATAATGGGGAGAGTTTGCTAGTATTAAACATTGTGATAAACGGCTCCCTCTGAAGTGATGTAGTTTTCGAGAAAGAAGTAATTTTCCACGATTTTGATTTCGAGACCTCAAGTTTAGATTTTGAGGTCTCGAAATCAAGCATCTGAAAGCACACAACTCCGTGTGTCAAGGGTATTTTTTCACTCATTATTATCTGGATACCTCGACGACCGATTGAGCTGAAATGTTCACAGGTTTGTTAACATGTGTTGAGATATACACTAGTGAGAAGACTGATCTTTGACAATTACTAATAGTGTCCATTGTCTTTAAGCAGCTCTTTGAAATTGGGCCCTGGACCGACGACGTCACTGTCTTGCAGTTACCTTTAATACCTTTTGGTTAGGGTTATTTTTTCCCTCCGGAAGAATTTCTCATTCAAATATTACTTTCAAATCAAAACGGGGAATAATAACACAAGCAATAATTTCCTGAAAGCTAAAAGTACAACACAAATCCATGCATTCTGAAATATTATACATCCTTAAGGATTATAAACTAATCCAGTGGTAGGCTCTAACGATTGATATGAGTCTTGGAAGGGGCCGATGTTTCAACGTCAATAATTATTTGAACTTAAAGGGACTGGACACTTTGGTAATTGTCAAAGACCAGAGCACTTGGTGTATCTCACATATGCATTAAATAACAAATTTGTACACATTTGTTACAATTTTTTTGATTGGTCACTGAAATTGCAGGAAAATAATTAAAGAAAAACACCCTTGTTGCACAAATTCGTATGCTTTCAGATTCCCAATTAAAGGCTTCAGGCCTGAAGTGTTTTAGTAATAAAATAAGAGTATGAAACTACCTCTTTCTAAAATTTACGTGACTAAGAGGGAGCCGTTTCTCAAAATGTTTTATACTATCAACACCTCACCATTGCTCGTTACCAAGTAAGTTGTTATGCTAACAATTATTTTGAGAAATTACCAATAATGTCCAGACCTTTAATGCACATCTGAACAGCATTTCAACCTATTCTAGACGGTGACTGCCCTGTCGTGCTTTGTGAGGGGTAGTGCTGTCTACAGTACAACGTTTAAAATGCAATTTTCGTCCATGCAGCAATTTTTTTTTTTAGACGATAGGGGAATTGTTGTTCAGGTTGCCATTATGATATGTTTATTTATATTGGCGGGTCACGCATTCTATTAGAGTAGTTGCATTCACGCGTCAGTGTAAATTGTTTGGCAGAATACATAATGTGTTCAAAACACAAAAACGACATTTTGGTGTTTAAAGACCAGTGCCCGCACTTTATGTGATCCCAAACTAACTTGTGCAGCTTTAAAGGAAGGTATACGTTTCGTAATCACTTGAAGGCAGTGGACACTAATTGGTAATTACTCAAAATAATTATGAGCATAAAACCTTGCTTGGTAACGATAAATGGGGAGAGTTTGCTAGTATTAAACATTGTGATAAACGGCTCCCTCTGAAGTGATGTAGTTTTCGAGAAAGAAGTAATTTTCCACGATTTTGATTTCGAGACCTCAAGTTTAGAATTTGAGGTCTCGAAATCAAGCATCTGAACGCACACAACTCCGTGTGTCAAGGGTATTTTTTCTTTCATTATTATCTCGATACCTCGACGACCGATTGAGCTGAATTGTTCACAGGTTTGTTAACATGTGTTGAGATACACTAAGTGAGAAGACTGATCTTTGACAATTACTAATAGTGTCCAGTGACATTAATAGCAAGAATCAAAATTACTGGTATACACGAATTACAGCAGTTCTTTCGATAGTATATGAAGTAATTTTGATAAACATTTCACTTCGAAGTGTAGTGTGGTTATATGTAAAAAAAAATATCATTTTTTTGTGCCCAAATTTTATCTGAGAAATGATACGTCAGAAACGTTTCTCAGATTGTGTATTCGTTGGAGGGACTATTCGTATTCGCTAAAGATTTTCGGCAGTAAGGGTTCGGCGTTGCCATGCGGTTAGCGCAGGGATGACTTTTAGTCACTGTGACGTCATCACTCTTTGCGTATTATATGACGTATTACACAACCTGGGCCCAATTTCATGGCTCTGCTTACCGTAAGCACAGAATCGTCGCTTACGGAAGCAGTGAATTCTGTGCTTACGGCAAGCGTATTTCACGGGTAAACGGCGAATTTTGGGTTCTGCGCGTGCGTACTCCGCGTTACTAATACTAGGCATTCTACGCTTACAAGGCTAGCGCAGAAATTCGGCGCTTGCACGTAAGCGGGGAATCGTGATCGTAAGCGCAGAATGCGGCGGTAAGCAGAGCCATGAAATTGGGCCCTGGTTAAGCGTAAAGGTTTTCTTGACAGGCGTAACAGCGGAACTATAAACGATGGTAAAAAACGAATGATAAACTTACTAGCAGTCTGAAATGTCCTTTCATTTTTGAATAAAACAAAAACAAATTTAACAACAGACAGATACTGTATGGTCCTTTTAAATTCATTACATTAAAGGTTGGATGTCTTTGGTGGCATGTTAGTTTTGGTTGTTTGTTTTACCAATTTGAATTGCGCTCCATAAAGGACAACTGTAGTTCCTACCAGGCTGCTTATAAATACTCAGGTTTTACTCAAGCCAAATTTGTACAAAACTCCGTCTCTAAATAAATTCCTCCTTCGTTTTATCCTTTTCAGAAATGACGTCGAAGTGCTCCTCAGAAGACCTGATTAGGAAAACAATTATTAATTCCAAACAAAGTCTCTTTATGGACTCGAGGTTGTCTCAGATCGTTCAAAATGTGTACAGTACTTCCTCAAAGTCCTTCTTTGATGTAACCTTTTCTTTTCCAGAAAGACGTCGCCAGCAAACCAGACTCGGGTTTTAATTCATGCCAAATTTGTACCATACTTCCTCTAAACATTTTGTTTTATCCTCTTTAGAAATGACGTGGAACCGCTCCTCGCCAGACCTGATGATAACGGACATCTTCGGAGACACGCTGCCCAATGCCACCTCCTCAGTGGGTGTCAATGTCATCAACGCCTCCATCGGCTCCATAGGAGCTCTCGGCAACCTTCTCGTGATTGCCGTACTTCTGGGCAACTGGAGTTCCTTCCAGTCCCTGACCCACATGTTCATCTTACACCAGTCCTTCATTGACCTCACCAGCTCGCTCCTCTTCATGGCGTTGCGATTGGACCACGGGCAGGGACTGCTGGTGATGGAAGGCGCTGTAGGGCAAATTGTCTGTAAACTCTGGCACTCGGAGTATTTACTCTGGGCCTTGTTCATGACGTCAACCTTAAACCTCACCTTACTGACAACCGAACGTTTCTTCGCCGTGGTGCATCCGGTTTTCCACCTGAACAGGTTTACGCGTTTTAGGATGAAAGTCGCCATGTTGGGCGTGTGGCTGGTTAGTTTCGGTTACCAATGCTACCTCGCTTTCATCCATGAACTCTCACCCACGGGGAGCTGTGTTCTCGTGTGGAAACACGGGATCACGCAGGTCTTTGTTGGGATCATGACCTTTATTGTAGAGTACCTGATACCGCTTACAATCATGCTGGTTGAGTACATCTTCATCGCATTCAAGTTAAACAGCCTGAAGCGGCCACCAACTATTACAACGATCCATATCGCGGCGCCGCCAGCCTCTTCAACTTTGCGAAAACCCACCCCACCAATCAACGTAACAAACAGGCTTTTGAGTCCCGAAACCGCAGTTTCTGATAACACCAGCAATTGCTACACGGCATTAGGAGCGGTGTCGCAATCGCAGCTGAGCAACGACCAGAGACAGTCTCCCCGCACACAGTCGAAACCTCGACTCAAACAGAAAGAATGCAAATTTTTCCGTGCTTTTCGGAATGTCATCAAAACGCTCTGTACAGTTTTCATAACGTTCGTCATTTGTTGGACACCCTCCGAATTCACGTACCTCTACTACAATGTGGGCGGGCAGCTGAACTTCGATGGGACCCTACATCGCCTCTCTGTCGTGTTGGTACTTTGCAACATGTGCGCCAACCCGTTCATCTACGCGTTGCAGTACAAGGAGTTTCAATATAATTTCAAGAAAATGTTCTGCTCATCCATATTCATGAGGAAGAAGTATCGAGTGACGACCAGAGTCCCACTCGAAACGATAAAAACTGCTGCTCAGAGAGAGAGGTCTAACGCACATAATTGAAGCAGAGAATGTGCAAACCAAATACACTTCATAACTCGTGGTTTGTAATCTTCTTGTCGTATTATTACAAAGAATAATAATATAACAATATTGAGTACTCTTGTACGACCAAAGAGCCAAGAGTCCATTGACCAATAAATTCAGCAAGTTAAAATTAACAAATCTTCACTGAGCAAGTCCCAGACCTCAGGTTGCAGTTATAATTTGTCTGCTATATAGTGTCTTTGTACATGAAATAAACAGACCAATAAATACAGCAAGTCAAAACTAACAGTCTTCACTGAGGAAGTCCCAGACCTCAGGTTGCAGTTATAATTTGTCTGCTAGTGTCTTTGTACATGAAATAAACAGACCAATAAATACAGCAAGTTAAAATTAACAAATCTTCACTGAGCATGTCTCAGACCTCAGGTTGCAGTTATAATTTGTATGCTATAGTGTCTTTGTACATGAAATAAACAGACCAATAAATACAGCATGTTGTCTTCATTGAGCAAGTCCAAGTTACAAACCTCTGAGATCAGCTTTTGGCTGCTAGTGTATTTTGTAAAAAGGGAAATAAACAATACATCATGTATTTATTATTAAAGACACTATGGACACTATTGGTAATTGTCAAAGACTCACTCTTCACAGTTGGTGTATCTCAACATAATTATGCATAAAATACCAAACCTGTGAAAATTTGAGCTCAATCGGTCGTCGAAGTTGCGAGATTAATGAAAGAAAAAACACCCTCGTCACACGAATTCGTGGAAAATTACTTCTTTCTCGAAAATTACGTCACTTCAGAGGGAGCTGTTTCTCACAATGTTTTATACCATCAACCTCTCCCCATTACTCGTAATCAAGAAAGGTTTTATGATAATAATTATTTTGAGTAATTACCAATAGTGTCCACTGCCTTTAACAAGTCTTTAGCGAGCAAATCACAGTTTAAATACAGACCTCATGCTACAGCTTTAATTTTACTGCTATACAGTGGCTTTTTGTAAAGGAAATAAAACAAACCAAAATATAGCAAGTTAAAATTACCAATTAATCATCAAGGGAACAAGTCCCCGTTGGGTGACGGTCATAATTTTCATCTCGCATTAAAACCAATAAAGACAAATCGTGGCGGTAGGGTAAAATAGGCTGGCCCTGCTCGTCGTACCGCCGATTGACGTTTATTAAAGACACTGGACACTATTGGCAATTACTCAAAATGATGTGTAGCATACAAACTTACTTGGCAATGAGCGATGGAGAGCTGTGCAAAACATTGTGAGAAACGACTCCTTAGTGAAGTAATGTAGTTTTTGAGAAAGAAGTAATTTCAGACTCAAATAATATTTGAATTTAATAAAATACTTCACTGGGGCGTGGGTCTTTTTTTTTAGGTATCTAAAAACACACAATGTGCAACAAGGGTGTTTTTCTGTCATTTCTCTGGCAACTTTGATGAACACAATTGAGTCCAGCAAATTGTCACATCAGGGTGGTATTTTATATATATGTTGGGATACACCAAGTGCGACTATTGGTCTTTGACAATTACCAAAAGTGTTTAGTGCCGAAAGACCATTTTCTCATTGGTGTATTTATCTTGCTCTATGGTGTATCCCAACATGCATAAATAACAAACATTCAGAAATGTTGGCTCAATCGGTCGTCGACGTTGCAAGAAATTAAAGAACCCACCATTGTTGCACCATTATCTGTGTGTTTTCAATGCCTGGAAAGCCTGCTTCAGCTCTCAACATAATCAATTTAATATTTTAATGAGAAATAATCTCATAGGTTTTGTATGCTAATATGATTTTGAGTAGCAAACGTGTCTAGTGCCTTTAAATGATACTAAAGACAGCAAACATGTCTGGGATGCCATTGACACAAAGGGCGACCCTCCCATGGGTTGTCCGCTCATATATCATACCGATAAATAAATCTAATGTGGCAGACACAGCTGTTGTTTTCCTAATAATAATAATAATAATAATAATAATAATAATACAGCTACATTGATCGCTTCAGCTCTTAAAGGCAAAAGCTGGGATACACCAAGTGAGAATATGACAACCAAAGTGTGCAGTGCCTTTAAGTGCGTATTGCCCTATGCCCGTAATAATTGTAGACGAATTTAAAGACAGTGGACGCTCTTGGTAAATGTCAAAGACCAGTCTTCTCACTTAGTGTATCTCAACATATGCATTAAATAATAAACCTGTGAAAATGTGAGCTCAATCGGTGATCGAAGTTGCGAGATTTTGATGAAAGAAAAAACACCCTTGTCGCACCATGGTCACACGAAGTTGTGTGCTTTCAGATGCTTGATTTCGAGACCTCAAATTCTAAATCTGAGGTCTCGATATCAAATTCGTGGAAAATTACTTCTTTCTCGAAAACTACATTACTTCAGAGGGAGCTGTTTCTCACAATGTTAATACTATCAAACCTCTCCCCATTACTCGTAACCAAGAAAGGTTTTATGATGAGTAATTACCAGTAGTGTCTACTGCCTTTAAAGCCAATGATTCACAGAAAGGCGAGTTTGGTAACTGTACTAGCAAAGAACCCAATGGTTAAAAGACAACTCTCTAAATGCAAGAGTGAAAAGGCACTCTTTGAAGAGCCATATGAGACACAATTCTTTTTCGAGTGGTCTTCCACTCTTTTAGATTGAAGTTTGCATCTTGTTTGGTGATTTTTCACTCTGTCCTGAAGTTATATTATTATCCCTCTTAAAGAGTGAAATAACCACCACACTTTTTAAAGAGCCATTTGAGGGACAACTCGAAATGTAAAGAGTGGTGTTCTTCACTCTTTCACTTTTAGAGAAAAGAAAGGGATTTCCAGTTTTTGTTCCTTGCTCTATGGTAGACCCAATTTCAGGGGTACATTTCTTCTCACAATCTAAAAAAACGTTGCCGCGGTAACGCTTCTCAAGTTCTAATTTTGGCGTGATAACAACCGATATATTTTTACATTATCAAACTACTTCTATAACGGGCTTTGAGCCATTGCACGGCGAGGCATCAATATATATTTGGTTTGCGAACACCATGTAATGGTCAGGAGAATAATGAAAGAAAGAAAAAAAACTCTTTGCACAAAATAATGTGTAGGTTTAACTATACTATTTTTTTTGGTGAAAAATTGTCTTTTTTTCCCAAAAACTTCATTACTTTAGAGGGAACCGTTTATCACAATGTTTTACTATCAACTGGCTGTTGCAACAGCTCTCCATTGCTTGGTACCAAGTAAGTTTTTTATGCTAACAATTGTTTTGAGTATATCAACCGTGGTGTTCAGTGCCTAACACAGTATATGGAAACCTGACACTTAAAAGCTTTCATGGCCCCGCTTTTCGGCGACACCAATAATTTTCAGTAAATTTTGTAGCCATCCGTATCCAAAACATTTCACCGAAATTAACTGGACGTGGGTGTGAGTTTACACGGAGAGCTTTTACTGATGAAATGGAGGCAACAGGTTGTCATGGCGACGGGCACAGGAAAAGCATTACACACGTTTTTAACTGTTAATGGTCGAATGCGCAAGATTTGACCTTTTCGCTCTATATTGTTCGCTTCCCAAAGCAGATTTAGTTACAAATTCTTGTATTTTTGAAGAACAGCAATACACCTTTGCCTGTGGAAATTGTTATTTCAAGTATAAGATGGTTTTGATGTTATTTGGCAGTTTTAGAGACTGGGATAGCTCATATTCTGTGAAAGCACATCACACCTTTAAAGGAGCCGCTACAAATCTTATTACAAATTATAGGCTAAAGATGGAAGTGACTTCTGCTGTGATAGCTGTGTTTACTCCGACGGGATTTCTCAGGACAACATTTTGAGTTGGGCACAATGCGGCAAACTATCTTCTTCATTGTTTTCTTAAAAAGAATTATTTATCAAAACAAAATATCAAATGCATAATCGGTTTGCGGTAACACCATTTGTTGTGTATGTAGATTGTGCTCTTTGGGAACTATGTCTGTTTTTTATTAGTCATTCTTGAAGGCCAAATGGTGTAACAGAAGCTGGGCTTACAAAACTTACTTGGTAACAAGCAAGGGAGAGCTGCTGATAGTAAAACACATTGTGAGAAACGGCTCCCTCTACAATCCCGGCCAAAATGCTTGGGCCACCCTTTCCTGATACAACAGTTCCCTGTGCACTTCCCATTCACATCCACATTCAAGATATTTGCACCCCCCGCCCCCGCTCAATGTTGATTGTAATTCGGAAAACAGTCGGCAAATGGAACCAACATTGAAAGGGGGCAGGGGGGCCCAACGAGATATGGCCGGGATTGTAGAGTGACGTAGTTTTCGAGAAAGAAGTAATTTTCCACTAAAATATTTGAATTTGATTTCGAGATCCCAGATCCTGAGATCAAGCATCTGAAAGCACACAACTTTGTGTGACAAGGGCGTTTGTTCAATTTTTTTTTTTTTTGCAAGGTTTGTTATTTTGTGCATAATTATGTTGAGATACACCAAGTGAGATGACTGGTCTTTGACAATTACCAAAGGTGTCCAGTGTCTGTAAGCTACTTGAACACTGGGGTCAGACGTAGGTGTCAGATCTGGGTCGACCCAGGAAAGCTGATCGAATGCACCCAATATATAGACAACACATATAAAGAGACTTATGAATTCAAACTGCCCAACAGATGTTCATTAACAAAATATTAATTTATTGTATTGTAATTAAAAAATTGCATACCATGTGGATATGAACATTATAATAATACACAGATTACTTCCATTTGGTTTAGAAAAAAATGGTTTATACTTGATATATTAAACAGTTTTTGGTATGTTTTTTTTCAAAGTTCAGGGCCCAATTTCATAGAGCTGCTAAGCACAAAAATTTGCTTAGCATGAAATTTCTTTTTTGACAAAAAAACAGGATTACCAAACCAAATTTCCACATGATTTTCAGGATAAGCAAACAACAGCTCAATACAAGTAACAAGCAATATGCAACAAATGGAAATTTGGTTTATAATTCCGTTTTTATCAAGGAATAAATTTCATGCTAAGCAAATTTTCGTGCTTAGCAGCTCTATGAAATTGGGCCCAGATCATGTCTCAGCTGAACAAAGTTTCCAAAGCCCTTGCTTTCTATGAAAACTAAAGTAGAACTTTGGTACATGCACAAATCCTTTAAGTTGAGGGGTTTCATGGCTGGGCGGTCTAGAAGTGGACTCAAGCTCTGTAGTTTACCGAATGTTGGTTCCAGACCCTGTCTGTCAGTAACACAACACTTGTGTTCTTGAGCAAGGTGCTTTACCATAAATGCTTCTCTCCACCCAGGAGTAAAATTGGGTACTGACGAGAGCTAGGGAGTAACCTGGGCTGGAATGGCATCCTGTCCAGGGGGATAGAAATATTCTCAGTTGTTTATTGCCAAGGAAACTGGAGATAAACCCTGATAAGCCATTGACTTGGTACAGACAGGAGATTAGTGCATAGAACACATAGAATTTAAGCATAGAATTCCATGCTAAGCAGAACGGTAAGCAGAGCTGTGAGAATGGGCTGCACAAGAGTACCGGTCACCTAGTTTGAGTTCATCATTTCTTCTGCACTGGTTTGAAGAAGGAATCCAAACCCGTTTGCTTCTTAGCATCTCCCGTCTTTTTGGAGTCAAACTTCATCTTTTTGGAATTCACCTAAAACAGAACACGTCAAAGAAAAACTGTAGTTGAAGCATTTTCTGATAACAAACACCCGGTATACAGGCTTTGGAAGTAGTAAGCGAACATCAATATCTAATAATAATAATAATACTAATAATAATTGTTTTTTTATTTCGCTCTTTTCATACTCGAAGGGCTTCTCATTACCCTGTAACTGGGTCATTTAATTAATTCCTTAAAAAATCTCAGCTCCCTAGGGAGTAAACGGTACAGCCTGTTCAACAAAATATGCGCAACTAAACTAAATCAATCACAAGAACCATCTCTGCCCATACAGGTACCTCTTTACCCCTGGGTGGAGAGAAGCAATTATAGTTAAGTGTCTTGCTCAGGGACAGTGGTGCCACGACCGCGACTCGAAACCACATTCTGTTGGAACAGAAACACCAGAGCTTGAGTTCGGCGCTCTTATCCGTATTTGACCAATCGGCTGTCATAACATCGGTTTTTGGACTCGCAGATCAAAACTAGTTGCTTTTGTTTAAACATTAAAAACCATAGGATTTTCATGAAAAAACATTTTAAGGAAAGTTTATACTGAGTAATTTGTGTGCAAAGCTGTGAATATTTCCATTTTTAATCCCAATGTTGAGCATCCCGATAAAGGCACTGGACACTATTGGTAATTACTCAAAATAATTCTTAGCATAAATATTATGCTAAAATTTACCAGGTAAGTTTTTATTAGAAACTTACTTGGTAATGAGCACTGGAGAGGTGCTGATAGTATAAAACAATGTGAGATAAAAGGCTCCCTCTGAAGTAGCTTAGTTTTTGAAAAGAAGTAATTTCTCACTCAAACAAGAAAAGACTTCAGGCCTGAAGCCTTTTATTATGCATCTGAACGTAAACAAAGTTGTGCAACAAGGGTGTTTTATCTTACATAATTCTCTTACAATTTCGATGACCATTTGAGCCCAAAAATTCACAGGCTTGTCATTTTATGCATTTTATACACCAAGTGAGAAAATGGAGAATTAATAAACAGGTACAGTGTCTTTAAGATTAAAACAATGATTTTTTTATGAGGAGCACATCAATCTTTCTTTAACTACCTTTGGCGGACTGATTGATTTTAGGTAGGCACTAAAACATTTCTTCATTGCTGTCGAGACAGCTCCAGACCAGAAGTCCTGGGCCGTGAACCACTTATTAGACGGACTACCAGCCATAGGAGTAGTTTCTTTGATGTCCTGATCATAAGCAGTAAATGTCTCAACGCAATACGTCTGCTCAATGTGAGAAAATATGTGGACCACCTGGCGACAGAAAATTGGAGAAAAAAAAGAGGGTATAATTTTGAGTGTTCCGTATGTTCTAATATTCATCCGATGTTACGAAACCCCTATGTTCCGACACCCCTGGTGTATTTTCCTAATCTAACCAAATAACCCTATACCCTAGCTTGTAAGTCATCAGGGGGCTTCGGAACATGGTTTTCGGAACGTCTACGTGTCGGAATATAGAGCAGTCCCCATTTAGACTGAAGGAATTGTTGCATACAGCAGGTACAGGCACTGGACACTTTTGGTAATTACTCAGAATAATTGTTAGCATAAAAACTTACAGCGGTTGTACTTGGTAACAAGCTGTTGATAGTAAACAAAAATAAACCACGAGAAACAGCTCCCTCTGAAGTAACATAGTTTTTGAGAAAGAGGTAATTTCTCACTCAAATATTAAAAGACTTTAAGCCTGACTGCCTTTTTTTATTAGGTATCTTAAAGCACACAAATTTGTGTGACAAGGGTGTTTTTTTCTTCTTTCATTATTCTCTTGCAACTTCGATGACCAATTGAGTCAAAATTTTCACAGGTTCGTTAGTTTGTGCATATATTGGGATACACCAAGTGAGAAGACTCGTCTTTGACAATTACCATTAGTGTCCAGTGTCTTGAAAGACCATACATGTACAGTACATACAAGAAGGTCTTGACAGTTATGTAACAAAGGTGTCAAGTGATTTTAACACAAAAGTTTATTTCACAGGTTGTACCAGACACGACGCAAGTAATATTACGGTAAGAATATTACGTCTGCTCGTTTTAGGAATGTGTTTGGACCACCTGGAGATCATTTTGAATGAAGCAGTTATTGCATTTAGGGGTAAACAACAGCGTGTTTATGGTTTGCACTATACACCACCAATGTAAGCAACAAGGAATGGCGATGTAATTGCCATGAACTTCTTTCAAGGTCATCCCAGGGGACCTTGGATAGTTTTGTTTTTCCTGCTGGACTCCGGGAAGGGACTGAGTAAACAATGATTCGTCATAAATCAATCAGGAATGACATTTGATGAATGTTGCAATTACTGAGAACTTGCTGACCAGGCGGCCCAATTTCATAAAAATAGGCTAAGCACAACAAAATTATGCTTATATCAGCATGACCAGAGGCTATCAGCCAAAATACCATGTCCATTGTCCAGGGGAGGCAACCTTTTTATTTCAGATATCAAATAATAAACCACAATGAACACTGATGAATGTATGATTTGGGGTTTACAAAGTCAAATTGACTAAAGCTGGATTTGAACCAACAACCTACTGGTAATATAGTAACGTGCCGGTGCTCTTCCAACTGAGCTATCTAACCCATATATGTTGGCAGCCTCTGTTTGTCAATATCTTTATTTGGGATTGCCAGTCAGAAGTCATACAACGGTTAATTCACCCACTCGGTTTCCCCTGTGGTTTATTATTTGATATCTTTATTAGAGGCTGAGCATTTGTTTTCCTTCTCAGAAGTGCTTACTGGAGGGATTTGTCTACACTATTTTATTAAATGATAAACTTGTGTAACTGTTGCGGTAAATGTGGTCTGTATTTCTGCCATCCACCAATTTGCAAAATTTATGGCTATGACGTTGGGAAAAGGCTATTCATCAACTTAAGTGGACAAAACTTCAATGGCTAATGGCAGTTGTATTTATAATTTTTCTACGCCAATTACACAACTCCCAAAAGATTTTTTACACAGATTTGCCACAATGCTCTCCAAGGAGATTGTGTTGCATTTTAGCGAAAAAGGGAACTGAGGACTTGGGGGGAGGTTTGTCAGTCAAACAAAGAATATAAAAAGTGTGCTCCTAGAAACAAATTATCCACACAATTAATGTGTTAGAGAGGAATATTTGCATGTCGTGCCAAAATAAGTACAATAATTTCCCAGGGGGAATATGTTGTTTATCATGCATGAAAAGTCAATTTAGTCTGTCATTTTTTTTTATTATATGAAATGAATTATCCACGGGGCTAGAAGGTGCACACTCCCTTGGCAATAGTAAAGCAGGGCAGAGTGTGAAATGCTGCTTTTAATAACGGCTTTCGTACATATCCCCTGCTTCACAGTGTATCACTACCTTGTGTAGCATGTAAATATATTGGTGTTACAAGGGTTGACCGATGAATAAAGACAAACAAAAGAATATAGTGAGCGGGGACCCTCCTTTGATTTGGCTGTATCAGGAACTTTATTGAAGAATACTCCTGAGCTAATAATAGAAGGAGCTCAAAGAAGTAGTACAGGAGAAAACTTGATCAGGCCAGTGTACAAAATACGTTAACACTGTGGGAGCCAGAACAGCAGAGAATAATCTACGAAGAATATCGCGTTACGAGTTACTCGTCCTAACTCGAGATAAGACGAGTCTTAACTCTTTGTGAAATCGACCCCAGGCACAAAAGTATACACTCTTTTACGTGCGTTACACAACACATGGAACCAACGGCTTTATGTCCTATTCGAAGGACCAAGCAATTATGGTTAAGGACACAGGTGTCATGACAGGGACTCAAACCTGCTACTTAGAAACACCAAAGTTTAAAATTTGATTCCACAAGACTTCCATAATATAATGAAACTATAGTGTCATTATATTGGGATTGGACAAGCTTGGTTAATGGGGGTTGGTTGTGCCATGGAGCTATAAAAAGTATAGCTTCATGGTTGTGAATACCACAGTGCTGATTTATCACCCTGCGTGCATGGACAAGAAGGACATTATGACGTACAGAACTTGATGATAGGGGATTAATTGCGTTATTAATGGGGTTATAAGGTTGGAATGTTTTGGGGAATTATAACTATTGAAATAAATTCTGGTAATAGCAGCTGGTTTTGGGGGGCTTACTCTCAAACATGAGGCTTTTTGGACTGTAGGTACGAAAAGTACACAAATCTTATATAGTATAAGGAATTACCTATATTAAACATTATATTAAATTGCATTTAATCAAGAAAGAAATGGCAATCTTTATTTAAAGGCAGTGGACACTATTGGTAAGTACTCAAAATAACTGTTAGCATAAAAACTTACTCGGTAACAAGCAATGGAGAGCTGTTGATAGTATAAAACATTGTAAGAAACAGCTCCCTCTCAAGTAACGTAGTTTTCGAGAAAGAAGTAATTTTCCATGAATTTGATTTCGAGACCTCAGAACTAGATTTAGAGGTCCCGAAATCAAGCATCTGAAAGCACACAACTTCGTGTGACAAGGGTGTCTTTTTCTGCCATTATTATCTCGTAACTCCGACTATCAATTGAGTTCAAATTTTCACAGGTTTGATGTTGAGATAGACCAAGAGAGAATACTGGTCTTCGACAATTACCAAGTGTCCAGTGTCTTAAACAGGTACAGACAATTATTTCATCAGTGGTTTTGTAGGTTTACTAAATTGTATTGTCGTGTTATTTCATTATTAAATTAACCTTTGAGACAGACTCTGCATGAGGTCAAAATGTAAGGCCATTAATTTTGTTTTTCCTTTTGGTTGGTAAGCAGTTTTCAACAGCTTTCCATTTTCTTATTTCTTTATCCTTAAAGCCATTGGACACTTTCAGTAAACAGTATTGTCCAAAGGCCCACACTACGTGTATCACAACTTATATATAAAATAACAAACCTATGAAAATTAGGCTCAATCTGTCATCGGAGTCGGGAGAAAATAACGGGGAAAACCCACCCTTGTTTCCACACGTTTCGCCGTGTCCTGACATGTGTTTCAAATAAATCCGTAATTCTCGACAACGAGAATTGATAATTGTTTTAATGTTTTCTCGAAAAGTAAAGGATTTCATGGAATAATATTTCCAGAAAAGTCTTTCACCATTACCTTCTGTAAACCCTGTAAGTTATTTGTAAATCTGTGAACTTTTTTTTTTTTCTGTGCCAAAAGTGTATAATGGCTTTAAAGAGATTACCGATACACACAAGCCAAAACTAAGACACTATTTTTAACGAACAATAGGGTTTTAGCGGGCAAAAGTGGACACCGATGCCGAAGACAAAACGTCTTGAACCCAAGACATGATTGAAGAAACTGGGGTTCAACGAACCGACATGACTGCCCCAGACAGAATTTTTTTTATTTGCTCCATTTTCATAGTAGGTATTATGCAAGGCGGCGAAGCGCGTCATTTTAATCTCAATTCAAGGAGTGTATTTCCATCAGCTGACGTCTCGCATCAATCAAACCTCGTTAGCTTCAATGTGCCTACCCAGATGGGTCTTTAAGGTCCTTAAAGGGGCAGCCGGTCACCTTGGGTTTGGTGACAGTGCTTAACAGTATTAAAGTATTATAGGAAGATTAAAATACCTCAGGTCGAAGCTGCTGCCTAAAAAAGACACTGGACACCTTTGGTTATTGTCAAAGACCAGTCTTCTCAATTGTATCTCAAAGTGTATCTCAACATATGCCCAAAATAACAAACCTGTGAAAATTTGAACTCAATTGGTCGTCTAAGTTGCGATATAATAATGGAAGAAAAAACACCCTTGTCACACGAAGTTGTGTGCTTTCAGATGCTTGATTTCGAAATCCAATTCTGAGGTCTCAAAATCAAATTCAAATATTTCAGTGGAAAAATGTTTTCTTTCTCGAAAACTACGCTACTTCAGAGGGAGCCGTTTCTCACATTGTTTTATACTATCAACAGCTCTCCATTGCTCGTTACCAAATAAGGTTTTATGCTAACAATTATTTTGAGTAATTACCAATAGTGTCAACTGCCTTTAATTAACAGCATTCATGGAAGTATTATAGGAAGATTAAAATAGCTCAGGTCAAAGGTGCTGCCTTTATAACAATAATTGTTTTTTATATAGTGCCTTACACACCCGACGGGCGTCCTCCATGTTCCAACAATATTACCCCTGTTCACTGGGCCATTTAATTCATCCTTTAAACCATCTCAGCTCCCTGGGGAGTATACAGCCTGTGCAACAAATATGCGCTACTAAGCTTAATCAATCACAAGAACCATCTCTGCCCTAACAGGTACTCATTTACCCTTGGGTGGAGAGAAGCAGTTATAGTTAAGTTTCATGCTCAGGGACACAAGTGTCTGATGAGTAACGACCAGGAGTCGGACCCACACTCTGCTGAAACAGAAACACCAGAGCTTGAGTTTGGTGCTCTTATATCTGCTAGGCCATGACACCCCACAATGCCTTCGCTGCAGTAACTGAATCCTTCTACAGATATGACAGAGGGTGTCCAAGGTCAAAAACTGTTTTTGTGGCAGAGTCCTTATGAAAATATTACAAGTCTCTGACCTCAATTTAAAGTGTCATAATTATTTATTTATAGGAAACTCCTCTGGAGTGAAATTTGAAACCCGACGCCCTTGCATGACATGAAGCCTGGCTTGTAAAGTAGAATGCACTACCATCCCAACTTTTTAGGAAGCAATAATGTTCAAGTGCCTTGTTCAAGGGCACAAGTGTCATGACTGGGATTCGAACACACATTCTGCAGCTGACAACACCAAAGCTTGGGCTCAGTGAACTAGACTGCTTAGCACTGGCACGCTCTAGAACGCAGGGTCATGGGTTTGAATCCCAACTGAGTAGTTTAGTTTGTAGATTTGTTTCCAACTGGTCTCAACAAGCACAGAGTACAGTGTTTATCATGAATTGGTGCAGGACAAAACAAAAAATTAGAAAGTAATTTAGTTTTCTTACTTCACCAACTGAATGCCTTTCTTTCTCCGCAGAAATCTTCATTTTGAGTTTGTCTCGTAGTAAACCATTGATGGCTTTTTCCCTCCTGGGCGTAGGCCAGCAATCACTGTCCATTGTCGCACTAGGAAACTCCCACAGGCCAGCAAGTAAACCTTTAAAAAAAAAACAGCAATTAATTGTCTTGATCTTACTCGGCCAATTTACATTTTAAAGGGTGAATATGAACAAAGCAAACCTTACTAGTGCTACCAACTGAGCTTTCTAGCCAAAGTTTGTGGTCTCCTAATTCTTTTCAGAATCTTTGTTTAGGAGGATGCCCGTCTGAAGCCATTCACCATCAAGCGGTTGAACCAGGGATCACAAAAAGTTTATCATACAACCTGGGCAGTGGCATGTTAGGGGCTAAAGGGATGCAACTTTTTCTTTGTGTATCAAGAAATAAACCACAAGGAAACTGACTGGGAAATTGGTATAACAAAGAATTTACTAGAGAGATATTTGAATCTGCTACATGGTGTCGCTCTACCAACTAGCCATCTAGCCCAATGTTGGCAGTCTCCCTATTTTGTCTCATCTTTATTCAGGACGTCAGCCAGAAGTCATAACCAAATCTTATCAAGTCAATTTCCATTGGTTTCCCTCCTGGTTGATCACTTGCAGAATAAATTGGGAACAAAAATGAATGGAGCTATCTTGAGGTTTAAATCATACCAGTTTCTGGTCTCTGTACAAGTAGATAGTCTGGTTCCTTCTTGCCATTACTCTTCTTTTCCACTATGCACACTGCCGTCTGAAAAAATAAGAAACAGCAAATTACCAAATTTTTCTCATGTTTGACATCAGGTTGGGCTCAATTTCACTTAAGTCCCAATATCACTTTATACGTCCCAATTTCACCGAGTCACAATTTCACTTAAGGCCTTTTCACTCTATATGAACATCTGATCCGTGTCGAAATGTACGGCTTTTGACACGAGTGTCAGACTTCTCAACATGGAATGGGAGCTCTCAACCCTACTACTGAGCAGGGTTAGTTTCGACACGGGGCAAGCACTCCTCACGGTTTAGTGCCATGTTGAAATGTTCCAGTGTGAAAAAGGTTCACTAGTTAACACGTGTCGGACCCGTGTCCAGCACAGTAGATTTTTCACAGAGCTGCTTAAGGCACAGAAAAGTAACTAAGCAAAATAAGGTTACCAGGCAAAGTATCATTTCATATTTGCCATCTGTGACTGTTTCCTGCTCATATTTGCTTAGCGGAAAATGTTGAAGCAATTCTTTCTGCTTAAGCAGCTCTATGTATTTCAGCCGCTTCAGCAGAAAATTGTTCCCAACAATTGTACGCTTAGCAAAAAGGAGCAGTTTACCAGTCGCAAAGTGTGTTTGTGGCATGGTACTTTGGCTGGCAACCTTATTTCGGTAAGCATAATTTTGTGTACTAAGCTACTTTTTGTGATTAAGCAGCTATTTGACATTTGGCCCAGTACTAAGATCTTCGTAAGACAAGTTGTAGATATCACCATAGTGATTTGTATTGTGACGTCACAGTTTTCTTAGGAATTAAGATTGAGAAATAAACCAAATGGGCAACAGAAAGGGCAAATTTTAAATTGAGGTTGAACAGGGTTGAACAAACAACCTCCCAGTTAACGTGCCGATGCTCTACCTACTGAGCTATGTAGCCCTATGTTAGGGGTCCCCCTATTTTGTTGATATCTTTGTTCAATTTCTACTACTAATTTCCATTATGTCAAAACGGGACCCGACTATTATTACCCCCAGCCTCGGTTTGGTGACATTGGTTTGAATGGGAGACTGCACCATGACTAATGTCTAGTACCTGTTCTTGTCGAGGTGGTTTCTTCTTTGGCTTTCGAGGGTAGTTCAGAACCCCCAGTTCTTCATCATATCCTTCGCTTGCCGGTATACAAAGCTGACAATTATCAGCGGCTGTCAAATTAAGGAAGAGAGAAACTCATCATTTTTACATTCCACCTCAAAAGTAAATAACAGGGCCCAATTTTAATAAATTTCATAAACTTCATAAATTTGGTTAAGCAGGAGATACTGTTCAACAGGTTTCTTTGCTAAACAAAGATTGAGTTTAGCACCAGCTACAACAATGCAAACTTAACGTAATTTGGGCTGGTAAACTGATTCTGCTTAGCAATACTAATCTCTGTTTAGCAAGTTGTTGTGCTTACAGATTAATGAAATTGGGAACTTAATCTTGTTTTTATAAATGATAATAACAATATCGTTTGCCCAGGAGTAAGTTTGTTTAGTGCAGTTTGTATGGGTTTCATTAAAATGATTTTGCATATTTTGGAGCTCTTGGTAATTGAAGTTTATTAAATCAAGGGGATCTCCAAAGTTAATTATTGGTATCGGTCCCCCCCTTCCCCTTCATTCACTTTGTTTAGTCGGGTAACAATCAGAGGTACAGTCAACAAATTTCTTTACACCATCAGGAATGGGTTAACATTCATTCATAAATAACCCAGACAGTTTTTCTAATCCTATTGGTGGAGAGTGGTCATGTAGGGGTGTTTAAACAGTTGATGATGACCAGTGTTTATAACTGGCTGGCTTCCTTGTGTCAGGCGCGCAACATTATCACGCGGAACGCTCAACTCATAGCTAAGAGTAACAGCGCATAATCTACTTCTAAGCGCGCGCGTAATCTATTTCTAAGCACGCGCGTGTATACACAACCCACGCGCAACAAACAGACTCTTCACAGAGTTTGTAAAAAAAGTATATTTCTAAGCACGCGCGCGTATACACAACCCACGCGCAACAAACAGACTCTTCACAGAGTTTGTAAAAAAAGTATTTCAAACCTTGGAAGTTCAACTGTCAAAGTGTCTGTAATTGTATTTTTTTTAACAAAAGGGCATTTATGAATGGGAATAATAGAGTAGTAACTCGTTCTTAAACGTCCGTTTAAAACCTTGCAGCGTCGTTGCCGTGCGCTAAAGGCGAAGGCTCGGGCCTTTATCACACGGCAATTCGACCCTGCCGGCTTTAAACGGCCGTGTAAGAACTCGTCGCTACCCTTTAATTCCCTTATTTACTGACCACATTCTATGTCGGGCACAATGTCTTCCTGCTTCACCCTGAAGGAGCTGAATTCCTCTTTGTGTTTTTCTTCATAGTATGACTGCACTCTATCCTTCTGCAAAATAAAACCCCAATAGTAAATGTTTTGATTGAATGAGTCTAAAATACATGAAATCAATATACAACTTGTTGGTTTCAAATGCATGCGCTTTAACAATTAAATTAATCTTTGAATATGAATTTGGTTTTATTCTTTTCACCAATTTGTAATCACAGGGTTAAGAGCCATTGCAGACACAAAAGTCTGAAACGAGGACAAAGGGGGTTGGAACTTGTATACTTCCAGTTGACTTATTCAGTTATTCAACTTAAACATTGGATGTAACACTCAATACAGTATATAGCACAAATTCTTAAAAGCGAAGCATACCTTTTGTTTTTTTGAACCATTCCATTGTTTTAATTCCATATAAATGTAGGTGTTTACACAACAAACTATCATGTCACAATTTCAAAAGGTGGTCGCGTTTTTGAAAAAAAATCCGAAATACAAAATCTGATAAGTGTTACTACAGTAAGTCTCAGATTCAAAATTGGGGCAATACTTTTTTTTTTACATATAACCACAATACTTTGAAGTGACATATTTCTCAAAATGCTTTATACTATCAAAAGCTGCTGTAGGCTTCTAACCAACAGATGTAATGTCATAAATAATTACCAAGCGTTTGCCTTCCCTTATACATGTATGACTAATAAATTGTTTAGATATTTTCTTACATGATGGTAGGCCCGGCAGAGTTTCTTGATCGGACATTTGTCACAAGAGGGCGCTTTGGGTGTACAGATCGTCGCGCCAAGTTCCATCATAGCTTGGTTGAAATCACCCGGGCGCTTCGCATCTACGAGAGTATTGGCAAGTGACCTGGTAATAATATTAATACACAACTTTTATTAGGCGCTCATCTAAGCACACATTCAGTATTTTCCTGCAAGGTGTGGGACTACGTTTTTGAATTATGAGACCTACTCAATTTACAAAGCACTATGTAATGGTTTACAATGTGCTGTGGCGCAATATGCTGCCAATCCAGCCAGGAACACAAGGGCGAACCCCTACTCGTTTCGAGAAGTGCACTGTGTTATTTTAGGTGCGTTGAATAACACACGGGACCACACCTTAACGAAGCATCATGGTTATAAGTGACTTGCTTAAGAATACAGGAGTCACGACTGGGACTCGAACCCACGCTCTCTGATGATCAGAAACACCAGAGCTTGAGTCCGATGCTCAGGTTGGTTAAGTCCATTCCATAAGAAATGGCGGGAAAATACATCATTTGAATGCCTACCAGATTGTTGACTGCACCACTGCACTCGTTGAGTCGGCACCAATGGCCCTCGCTCTTGCCAGCACTCTAATAACGTTCCCGTCTACAACTCCAGTTTTCTGCCAACAACAAAACAAACCGGTTTCCACATATGAAAAAGGTTCCAATTTAAGGAGGCCAGAAACAGACAAAATAAAAATCACTCTTTACACTCTTTACACTCACACTAAATTACCAGAAAAATATCGCTCTCTCTAAAACCACATTCATTTGAAGGAAATTTTTTCTCAAAATGTTATACATTATCAACAGCTGCAGTACCTACCAAGTAAGTTTTTATGGTCATCAATTTTGGAGTAATTACCAAAGGTCTACCCTCCCTTTAAAAGGAAAGTTAATTGGCAAGTGACAACGGTTTCAGACAGACGCACCAGAGTCGCGCCAAACCGAATAGATTAGGAACTACTCTAGGACAACCCAAATAAATTTTGGTTAGACAGGTAAATTTAACATAATATTTGCATTGGCTTGGCTCATGACAAGATCGACATCTGACACCAATTCAAGGCGCTCCAGAGTTGTTCTTACCGACTGCAACAGTCAATCTTTCGACTTCTAGCGCGTCCAGTCGCTCCCAACTGTTTCAGACGTCAAACTTGTCATGTACTTAATTCAGAATTTGGTTCGTTCCAACTCTGGAGCGCCTAGTGTCTGAAACGGGTGTTTAAGCAGACAATTATTCTGATTGATTACCTCTTGAAAAGCAATGGATGCAATAGCCCCGGCTGTGTACCTGCCGACACCAGACAACTGTTTCATGAGTGATTCTGCATCGTTTGGCATGACTCCCCCTAGAGTCTCTACCACTTTCTTAGCTCCTTCAAACAGCCTCCTCCCCCTGGAATAGTAACCTAGACCCGACCACATTTCATTGACTTCCTGAAAGAAACGGCAAAAAGACATATCTTTTACCCCCTTCACATTATTTGCAGAGCTGCCATCATTTCCATCTTGCAATTAGGGATATATTGTCATGGAGATATTTAGAATGACATTGAAACTAATACAGAAAACTTTTTAAAAAAAATGTCTGGAAATAAATAGTAAGCACTTTGAGGCGCCCCAAACAAACAAACAAACAAACAAACAAACAAACAAACAAACAAACAAACAAACACACAAACAAACAAACACACACACAAACACACAAACAAACAAACAAACAAACAAACAAACAAACAAACAAACAAAAACATCAAGTAAATTGGGTGAAAACAAGTTAGTAGCTTTACCTCAAGTGTTGCAGATATTGCAAGGTCTTCAAGGGTTGGCCACTTCTGTAAAAAATGAGGCACAAGGGGGAAATTATTGCCAAGATGAGCATTTTAATCATTTGTCTTAGAAGTGACGTATGACCTTCCACACCAAGTAATGTACACAATACTTAATAAGTCTAAAAACAATTACCCGCATTTGCCCATGGCCTTGGTGCCCCTTAAAAGATTCCCACATACCTCACACGTTACCATGAAAGTGGCAAAATGAATAATGGCCTTGCCCTCTCAAAGATGAAATTCCAGGCGATTAGCCTTTGGTGCCCTGGTCTTGGCTGTGGTGCCCAAAATTGTTTCCCATCACTGTACCTCAAGATTTTACCAATGAAAGTAAATGCCCTTTCAACCCTGTAATATTTTAGAGAACTAATCTTGCTTCTAGTTCTACTCACCATCATCCATCTGTTGTAGTAGTCGATAACTGTCGCTACTTGTGTTTGCTGTAACATGATCTCTGAAACCCACACACCATAAGCTCGTTGGTTTGGGTTTGGGTGACTTGCCTTAAAAGCAAAAAATTTAAGGGGAACAAACGTCACAACACTCTGGTAATGCACTAGAGCAAGCTAGTCGAAATGTTGAGACCATTTAAGAACTCACTCCAAGGCAGTGAAGTTAAAGGCAGTGGACACTATTGGTAATTACTCAAAATAATCATCAGCATAGAACCTCACTTGGTAACGAGTAATAGGGAGAGGTTGATAGTATAAAACATTGTGAGAAACGACTCCATCTGAAGTGAGGTAGTTTTCGAGAAAGAAGTAATTTTCCTCGAATTTGATTTTGAGACCTCAAGTTTAGAATTGGAGGTTTCTAAATCAAGCATATGAAAGCACACAACTTTGCGTGACAAGGGTATTTTTTTTATTTCATTCATATCTCGCAACTTCGATGACCAATTGAGCTCAAATTTTTACAGGTTTGTTATTTTATGCATATTTTTAGACACACCAAGTGAGAAGACTGGATAACTACCAATAGTGTCCACTGTCTTTAATAACAAGAAGGTTCCTCAATCCACTAAGCGGATATAATAGTTCTGGCCGAATTCCGATCTTCCGCCCAGGTACATAGTAATTAAAAAAGGAGGACAGTTCTTTTTAGAAGTGATAAGTGTCGCCTGAATTCCGCAACATGTACATGTACTCCACGGCAGTAGAGAAGTCTCCCGAATTCCAAATAATCTACTCAGTTAGAGGCAGTATACAGCAAGACAAGTTCTCAAAAGAACATCTACCCAGCAACAATACACATGGCGTTACCGCTAACCATTTGTTCATTGATACGTGTAACACAATACACTGCCCAAATCCCTCATGATCTTTTTCAAACAAGAATTCCTTTGATTAAAGGATATTGACAAAATCTTCTGGTAATATTGTTAAATTATTTGCAGGAACTTTCTATATCGTATTAATAACAAAAAGAAAACTGATTTACTAGAGAAAAACTCGAACCAATGAACTCCAGATTAACTTTCTGTCAATATCTTTTTAACTTTTTTCTCGTTGGTTCGAGTCCCATTCTAGTAAATTTGTCTTTGTCTGACTCCAAATCATTTAAAAATTTACCCAGTAAGTTTCCCATGTGGTTTATAATAAAAATATGACAAAAAAGAAAACTTAATCTTTACCCATTTTCTCCAAGGAAGGTCTCGTTTATTTTCATCATACCACTGTAGCAGATTCAACCTAAACCGTCTGACATCTTCAGATTCAGTAAAAAGATGGTAGGAATTTGGCTCCTCAATTTTATCTGAAATAAAAAATTGGCATAAATTGCCTTAATAAACCATTTTCACTTTATTAGGGAACTTTAATTGGAAAATCTGTAAGTGTACAGACAATTTTGAAGAGAATCAAGCATTTCTCAATATTTTTAAATGCCAGACAACTCGACCGTTGGCGACTCGACAGTTCAGACAACTTGACTGTTCGGACAACTCGACGGATTCAGACAACTCGACTGTCTGTACAACTCAACTGTTCGGACAACTCGACTGTTGGGACAACTCGACGGTTCAGACAACTTGACTGTTCGGACAACTCGACTGATTCAGACAACTTGACTGTCTGGACAACTCAACTATTCGGACAACTCAAATGTCTGGACAACTCAACTGTTCGAACAACTCGACGGTTAACAGACAACTTAACTGTTCGGACAACTCGACTGTTCAGACAGCTTAAATGTCTGGACAACTCAACTGTTCAGACAACTCGACTGTTGGGACAACTCGACAGATTCAGACAACTCAACTGTTCAGACAACTTGACTGTTCAGACAACTCAATTGGTTCAGACAACTCGACTATTCGGACAACTCGACTGTTCGGACAACTGAACTGTTCGGTTTTGACAACTCAACTTGACTGTTCGGACAACTTGACGGCTGGGACAACTCGACTGTTCAGACAACTTGTCTAATAGGACAACTTGACTGTTCGGACAACTCGATGGTAGAAACAACTTGACTGTTGGGACAACTTGACGGTTCAGACAACTCGACAGTTAAGACAACTTGACTGTTCAGACAACTCGACGGTTCGGACAACTCAACTGTTCGGTTTGGACAACTATCAACTGTTGCGACATCTCGACGGTTCAGACAACTTGTCTGTTAGGACAACTCGACTGTTCGGACAACTCGATGGTAGAAACAACTCGACTGTTGGGACAACTTGACTGTTCAGAAAACTTGACGGCTCGGACAACTCAACAGACTGTCCTTTCAACCATCAGACAAGTCGACTTTTGGAAAAGTTTCTGTATCCTGCCATCTAATTTACCAACATGGAATATTCCTTTTTCGTTTAATTTTGTGAAGGTTTATTTATAGAATGTGTTGGCAGGATACGAACAGTTTTCCCCAGTTAGCATTTATGTACTTAGGTGTAGTCCCTTAGACTCAAACCAACAGTAAAACTAAAAAGCATAATATTCCAACAAGTCTAATAAAATGACTGACTAACTATCGATCAATGATTATCACCTTCCTGCAACCTTCTCTTCTTCAAAACTTTTTCTTCCTGATCCTCTACTTTCTTCTTGCATGTTTTTCCATTCTTCTTGTCTGAATCTGAACCTTCCGAAGAAAGTGAACTTTCCCGCACTGCTCTTGTCGAAGTTGGCTTTCTCTTCTTTCCCATTGCGTAACAATAACTTACTAAACTGTCAAAACTCTTTGTTTTACGAAGAAGAAGTCCGAACATCAACAAAACGACACTGGCCTGTCACACATCAGTGACACACCCACACTGATCACAGTGTGACACACAACTTGCAGAACTTATGCAACACACGTGCAGATTTCGCGCGAAATGAAAAATGAAAACACCATGCGCAGTGCTCACTGGTGTGACAAGGTATTATGCAGCAATCCGCATGCACTTACCGATTACCAGGAGAGAAAATGCTTCTGCGCAAGTTCAGACATGACCTTTGACCTAAGATGGCAGCTTCCATGAAATGTCAAGCAGTTTGGCCAAATAATACTTTACTCGTGCATCAATCGATCGTTCAATGTCCTGTGGATGCTTAAATTGAATCAACATTTCTCGAGATTGTTATCGTCAAAAGAGTCAATTCTGTAGACAAGTTTAAGCGAAAATATTACAACAATTATTAGGCAGAATTGTGGGCAATTGGTAAAAGCCGGAACTGCCTGATCTGCCTGATCTGCCGGAACTGCTAAAAAAATGAAATTTTTCGGATAATTGTATTGCATTTGAAGTCGGAACTCAGTTGGAATGGTCAAATACATCAGTTTTTGTTATAACTACTCACTAACCTGTGCAAAAGATTATTCCTGGAACTCAAAAACATTAAAATTTGACTGACTTTGTTGATCGCATGACGGACAAATCGGACAGCAGGTACCAGACTATGCAACACAGACGCACGCAAAGTGGCACTGTATTCGTAATCGGGCGGTGCGTGGGTTATGGGATGGTCGCTTATAATATTGCAGGTCGGAACTCACATTGCTTGCAGTCCTACGCGGTCGCACATTGCAGGTCGGAACTCACATTGCTTGCAGTCCTACGCGGTCGCACATTGCAGATCGGAACTCACATTGCTTGCAGTACTACGCGGTCGCACAATGCAGGTCGGAACTCGCATTGCTTGCAGTCCTACGCGGTCGCACAATGCAGGTTGGAACTCACATTGCTTGCAGTCCTACGCGGTCGCACATTGCAGGTCGGAACTCACATTGCTTGCAGTCCTACGCGGTCGCACAATGCAGGTCGGAAGAATCTGTCCATTTAATTTGTAATAGTGTAAATAAATCAGTTGTAGGCCTATATAAAGGTGGCGATCTATGTTACAAGTTTTGGAATGGCTTGTCAATTAATATCTTATTCATTCTGGTTTTCTGTATCAGGGGGGAGATCGTACACACACGGCCATACGTTGTACTGTGCGGTATTCGGTGGGTAAAAGCCGGAACTATCATTTTATGTTTTACTACGACGCTTAGGGAATCCACGAAGATTCTACACCCATACGTTGTGCGTTATGCGGTGGGTAAAATCCGGAACGATAGCAGTTTCCTGTTTTACTACGGTGCTTTAGGGATCTACAAGTTGTACACACCGTACGTTGTTCGTTATATTTGGTGGGTAAAAGCCGGAACGATGGCAGTTTTGTTTAAATAATCTTTCAAACGATTTTGTTCGGTTTATGAAAAAAAATGTTTTAAAAATAATTCAGGATTTCGCGGTTAACCGTCATTCAGGGCAGCCTAGCCTTAGCCCACCTTATTGAGCTATTAATGGCTCCGCTTTTAACATCGGTCTCATCACTGCATGTAATTAATGGTGACAGTGATGAGACCGATGTTAAAAGCGGAGCCATTAACAGCTCAACAAGGTGGGCTAGCCTAGCCTATAAGCATATCAATCAATGCATCCACAGCCGTTTCTATAAACATTTGTATTATTTCTAAGCTTAAAATTAATTTGTTTTGTTTTCCCCTGTATGTATCAATGAATTTGGTTATGTACATCAACCCTTATTTTTATGATGCACTTTCTTGGGGTAATACTTTAATAGAATCCTGACAAGAGTTCGACTTATTTATTAAAAAAAAAAATGTAATGCTCGTGAACAGTTACTTATAATCCCCTTTTTATAATTGCCTTGTTTTAAAAGTTAATGAAATTTATTCTCTCCAGCTTTGCTCTCTCATGCATCAACTTTTTTAAAAACCTCGCCCAATTCCATCAGTTCTATGTTTAAAAACAAAATAAAAAAATTCATCATCACTTCACAAGGCAGTGTCATGAATTTTATCAATCTTATACTCTTATAAAATAAGTGTGAAATATGCGAGGCCCAAGCTATGGAGCTCTGTTGACACCCCATCTCTAGTCCATCACACTTTAGACGAAAATAATTATTAAAAAAACTGTTTACAAAAAGATTTCTTGAATAACATATATTTTTCTCATGGGGTTATTTCATTAATCTATATCAGTATTATGATATTTGTGTTTTGTTATGGGGTTTTTCTTATGACACAAGACCCCTCGTTTTTGTTTGTGAGTTGTTTATTCTGTTCTTATTTTCCAATCTGTTATAATTGTAACAAGGGGGCCACTACTTAACAAGCTTGAGACCCCCTCCACATCCAAGTTGATTACTGCTATGGTAAAAACTATTACTTGATTAAACCATCTCTTCTGTTATTTTCATATAATATTGTCATCATTTTGTTTTAATGTGGAAAAGAAAGTTAAGTGCAGGTAGAAACCTGCGTCGTGTTGACATAGCATTGATCGTACATTATGTAAAATGTCAATTACATGTCGTGTATAGATTATATAAAGAACGCAGGTCGGAACTCACACGAGCTGATTGGGCATGCATTATTTCTGAATCGACTCACGACCCGGCATGGTTGGAAGTTGCAGGTCGGAACTCATGTTTCAAAGTCAAATCTTTGCACCGTGGAAGTTATTTTTGCAGTCAAACCATGTAAAATATGTTGTTTCGATTGAAACAATTCATGTTACTCACTCATGTTCTCGACAGCATTATTTTCTTGGCCTTAATGTCATTCATTATTGATGTATTCTCCAGCAAATCAAGCTCAGGTTCGAACCGTGAAAAGGGTTGGCCTGTACGTGCGTGCAGTCGTAGTAACTCAAAAAGAAACTCAAAGAATCCCACCCGAGTAATGTGTCTGTGATTTCTTTCACAGAACTCTGGCATAACACACATCGGTGTACATGGGTAAAAACAAAAATGAATATAACTATTTCAAAAAGGTTCCCATGAAGTAAATCATTTTGTTGGTAAAATTCGAAATTATCACTCACAGTTTTATTCTTATCAGTTAAACAAACCATGTTAGAGGAATTAAAACACTGTTTTTCTGTACGACGCTTGTCACGTTGTGCGGTATTCGGTGGGTAAAAGCCGGAACTATTATTTTATGTTTTACTACACGACGCTTAAGGAATCCACATAGATTGTACAATCATACGTTGTGCGGTATGCGGTGGGTAAAATCCGGAACGATGGCAGTTTTCTGTTTTACTACGGTGCTTAGGGTATCAACACCACATGGTAGTAGATCGTAGGCCTATACATACACTGCGCCATTCGTGGATAAAGGTCGGGACGGCCAGTGTTTGAAAATTACTATTTACAAAGACGTTGTTGAGGTTTTTTTTCTAAAGTTTTTTAAAACAATTAATCCAGTAGATTTAATAACTCAATTTGTACAGGTTTAACATTCATCCGTTTAATAAGCCAGGGCATGATCTAATATTATTATAGACCCTCGTCCATTGGTTGGAAGTTGCAGGTCGAAACCCGCGTCCATAGCATTGATAGTACATGGTATGGGTGGGGGGGGGGGTCCAAGAAAATATGATGAGGTATATTTTTACAAATAATGTTTGCATAAAACGTATTATATCAAGAAGATTATTGGAACTTTTCATGGAAATTATATAAAGTTTGGTCAAATTTATCGGCCTTGGCGGTATTCAAGCTGCCACCGGAGGGCGCTGTTTTGAAAAACGATGTCGGTCGTTTTGAGGGCTTCCTTCCACAAGTAGTAATGTGGTTGAAGAACTGAAGACATAATCGGGACATAATAAAGCTTGGAAATACTTATTGAACTATTTTGAGCGATTTGAGTTAGGCTTCGCATCTTAATGTGGTCACGGGTGGGCTGTCATAGCAACGTCCGTCAAGTATCGGCTGTCAATTATTATGCCAAGTTCAAGTTTATTGAAGTAAATTAACAAAATGTAACATTACAGGAGAACAAACACAATATTTATAATAAGTTGAGGTTACTAAAACAATTATTTTTCCACTGTGATCAGATAATTAAATGCAAGTTTGTCATGGTCTTTTGTATTTGCAGTATTATGGTTTTTAATTGTTGAATTAAGCAAACTTGTTTTAATAGGCTTTATAGATAAAATATGACGGACGTTATAGTAGGGGTCGAATCAACATGTCATACATGAAGTGTGTATAAATGCGACGGTCGGTAAACGCAGGTCGGAACTCTCATTGCAGTGTTGTGCATTATAAATATATTAGTAAATTTTGGGTAGCGTTTGAAATAATCCATGTTTTATGTTTTAGACACCATTAATTTCCTCGGTTGTTTTCCAGTAAACCAAGCTCTAGTCAGAACTGAAGAAATTTATACAATTTAAATTAAAAACCTAAACTGGTACGTGCGTACAGTCGTCGTAGGCCTATATACTTTATGAAGGTTCTCATAAAGTAAATAATTTGAGGGTAAAATATGAAACAGTTTTTCTTGTCCGTAAAGCAACGATGCTAAACGGAACTAACACACGATTGATTCAATATTCAGCAGATTGCACTCACCTTGATTGTAGCAATGCATCCGTGGCAGAGTAACCAGCAATCTGGCGCCCTCTACTGTAGAAAGCTGATGCATTGGAAACCGGCTTGGGGGCAGCTGCAAGTCAGGGTTTAAAAAAAGAATTCACTAGTATTCTCATACTTTGTATTGTTACTAAAAATGACACTTCATCTAAGCCCTAAGCGGATATAGGCACGGGAAAATTCTGCATTTTAGATGCTCTGTGGTGCAATCTTTGGTAAATTTTGAGGGGGGACATTTGATATAGTGTCCCCCACCCTTCTAAAAAGTTGTGTCATCCTTATAGCCCCCAGGATTAATGCCCATGGCGAGACACAGGGTTGGTCTTACACAGTGCAATACTTGGGCTTTATGATTAAGGTGGTCAAAAAGATGGGGGCCATTTGATACTGTGCCCCCCCTCCCCTTGTCACCCCCCCACCCCCACCTATTTGATGCCCACCACCATTAGTAGGATTTGAAACTTTGTATGGTGGAATTGTAACTATAAGAACATTTTGCGATAACACTATGTGAATCTCTTTATGAGTAGTGTTGGTTCGGAAAAGAACTATTGGTTAAAGACTCATGTTTCTATTTACGCTGATCATCTACAGGAGAAAAATCATAAGAAAGACTGTACTTACTGTTTGTCTAGACGCTACTGCTCGTCGAAAGTACTTCAGTAGGGTTCTCTACGCAACCTAAAATAAACGACAAATATCGGACAAATTTACATCAGCTGTGTAGTTGCACGTTTTGCGTGCATTTGATCACTAGGCATAGTTAATTTTTTACAGTATTACATTTGAGAACCACCAGTTCCTTAAAAGCTCAGATATGCCTAGTTCATTTTGATGGGTCATAATAAATAATTTGCAGAAAATAATTAACTATTTGTCTTTTTAACGACAAATAAAGCATCAAAGTCTTTTGGGAAAAGAAATTACACACAAATTTCACAAGTACCTACATGTGAGGTGAAACTAAACATGGATTGGAAATCACTAACAAGGCAATTATTTTTTTAGAAACCTCTTTCATCAGTGAAAAGGGTACAAAAGAATTTAGGCATTGCATGGTGAGGTATCAATATATATTTGGTTTGCGGTAACACCATGTGTGTTTCTACTTGCCAGGTAGAGTTTGTTCTTAGAGAACTGTCTTTCTTTATTCTACTACCACAAAGAGTAGATTATCAGATTTTTGAGAGACTTGTTCTGAAAAGAACTGTCCTGCTTTGTAACTATACCCGGGCGGAAGGTATAGAAAATTGGCTGGGACAACTACTTTAGCTTTATAGGATCATAATTAACTGCACTACCGCGGAGTCAATCTCTTCACGATGACTATAGCAAGCTAGTCAAAACGTTGAGACCAATTCAAGAACTGGATAGTGATTTGGTTCCCTATTGGGCAATCCCTATAGGCTTCTGCTTGCTTTTTGTTGATATGTCTCTAATTATTTTACTAATAATGTAAAAATTACACATTTCTACTTATTGTTGCTGTGTGTTTTGAAGTTTTTAAAGCCTAAGTGAATAAATAAATAAACAAATAAATACATTATTTGATGGATTGGAATTGGACCAAAATTAAG
The DNA here is from genome assembly GCF_902459465.1 of Asterias rubens. Lineage (NCBI taxonomy): Eukaryota > Metazoa > Echinodermata > Asteroidea > Forcipulatida > Asteriidae > Asterias > Asterias rubens. The sequence goes on from NC_047073.1 coordinate 14,936,141, forward strand.
TACAGTTTCAAGAAAAAGGACAAAGCTTTATGGAAAGATTTCTCCAAACTGTAATAACCTGGTTGTCTCTTCGTCTTTTATCCATATGCTTCAAGTCCTCTGCATTCTTCTCACTCAGCCTCTTCCTTGATTCAACCTCTTCCCTGCAAACAGTCAATCAAAACAAACAAAGCTCGGTAAATAACACCAAACTCACAAATCTCAACTCATGTTAATCCGGCATGGGTAGGCCTATCGTCTTCTTGATACTCCAAGAGTTTATGAAGACGCACCAAAAATTCAATCCATACTCAGTGATACCGCCTCTTGAAATACATAATTCTAAAAACTCCCCCTTTCTGGAGCTCCAGCCCTGGCCCCACGCGTCGACCTGGTATTCTTTAAAAACGTGAGAGCCCATAATTTAATAACAACAAGTATGCTAGTAGTAGTACAATAATTTCGCTGCATTGGCCTGCAACCCCCCCCCCCTCCCCCTGGGTTAAACAACAGAGGAACTGCAGTTGAAATGACCAGATAGAGAAAGGACCAATAATACTATAATTAATACCAGTATCAGCCGCCAGACTTGAGATTTGCTGAATTGGGCCCGCCAGACACCCCCCCCCCCCCTCCTGGGTTAAACATCTGAGGAACCACCTAAAACCAAGTTGAAATGACCACTGATGACACTATTCCCAATACGCTTGCCCTATACACAGAATTCACTGCTTCCGTAAGCGCTGATTCTTTGCTCACGGTAAGCAGTGCCATGAAATTGGGCCCAGCTGGAGCTGTTTATAACCGGCTTTCTGTGCTAGCCTTTCAAGCGTAGAATGCCTAGAAACGTGCAGTAGGCACGCACAAAAGCCAAAATTCGCCGCTAACCCATGAAATACGCTTGCCGTATACACAGAATTCCCTGCTTCCGCAAGCGCTGATTCTTTGCTCACGGTAAGCAGTGCCATGAAATTGGGCCCTGCTGGAGCTGTTTATAACCGGCTTTCTGAGCTAGCCTTTTAAGCGTAGAATGCCTAGAAACGTGGAGTAGGCACGCGCAAAAGCCAAAATTCGCCGCTAACCCATGAAATACGCTTGCCGTATACACAGAATTCCCTGCTTCCGTAAGCGCTGATTTTTTGCTTACGGTAAGCAGAGCCATGAAATTGGGCCCAGCTGGAGCTGTTTATAACCGGCCGGCTTCCGCGTGTCAGGCCTACGTACGCCAATATACTCATGCCAAACGCGCAATTCATAGCTTTTAGTAACAGGGCGTAATCTATTTCTAAGCGCGCGCGAATATCTATTTCTAAGCGCGCTTTTTAACAAAAGGGCATTTATGAATGGGAATAAAAGAGTAGTGACTTGTTCTTAAACGTATGTTGCCGTGCGATATAGGCCCTCGCCTTCTGCTCTGGCCTTTATCACCTGGCAACGACCCTGCTGGTTTTAAACGGCCAATAAAGAACTCGTCGCTTCCCTTTTGTTCCCCTATCAAATGTCCATCAATTGAACAGATAAACAGTTCTTGAACTTGGTTCATGAACTGCTCTAATGAACATGTTGTGAACTGTTTAAGGCATGTTCATGGACTGATCATGAACATTCTTGAAAGTTCATCGAGTCAAATTCCATCTTACCTGATGGGGTAGATTGGTTAGATGCATAGAGCTATATATACATACGTATATACAGCTGATGACAATTAGTTAACAACAGGGTGGACCACGTGAAGGTTGTCATCTCCCACCCCACAAAAGGGATCGTAATACATCTGAGTGTGTAACCATTACAACAATTGCTTCTTTGTAATGTTACCCCCTCTAATTATTATTTATTATTATTATTATTTTATGTTATTATTATATTATAAAACCTTGTTCATGAGTACTCTATACAGCTAAGACAATGGCATGACCTTTGTATACATACACAACCTTGTTAATGAGTACTCTATACAGCTAAGACAATGTCATGACCTTTGTAATTATAAACCTTGTTAATGAGTACTCTATACAGATAAGATAATGTCATGACCTTTGTAATTATAAAACCTTGTTAATGAGTATTCTTTACAGCTAAGACAATGTCATGACCTTTGTAATGATAAAACCTTGTTAATGAGTACTCTTTACAGCTAAGACAATGTCATGACCTTTGTAATAATAAAACCTTGTTAATGAGTACTCTTTACAGCTAAGACAATGTCATGACCTTTGTAATAATAAAACCTTGTTAATGAGTACTCTATACAGCTAAGACAATGTCATGACCTTTGTTATTATAAAACCTTGTTAATGAGTACTCTATACAGCTAAGACAATGTCATGACCTTTGTAATTATAAAACCTTGTTAATGAGTACTCTATACAGATAAGATAATGTCATGACCTTTGTAATTATAAAACCTTGTTAATGAGTACTCTATACAGCTAAGACAATGTCATGACCTTTGTAATTATAAAACCTTGTTAATGAGTACTCTATACAGATAAGATAATGTCATGACCTTTGTAATTATAAAACCTTGTTAATGGGTACTCTTTACAGCTAAGACAATTTCATGACCTTTGTAATGATAAAACCTTGTTAATGAGTACTCTATACAGCTAAGACAATGTCATGACCTTTGTAATGATAAAACCTTGTTAATGAGTACTCTTTACAGCTAAGACAATGTCATGGCCTTGTATTTATAAAACCTTGTTAATGAGTACTCTATACAGCTAAGACAATGTCATGACCTTTGTAATGATAAAACCTTGTTAATGAGTACTCTTTACAGCTAAGACAATGTCATGGCCTTGTATTTATAAAACCTTGTTAATGAGTACTCTATACAGCTAAGACAATGTAATGACCTTTGTTATTATAAAACCTTGTTAATGAGTACTCTATACAGCTAAGACAATGTCATGACCTTTGTAATTATAAAACCTTGTTAATGAGTACTCTATACAGCTAAGACAATGTCATGACCTTTGTTATTATAAAACCTTGTTAATGAGTACTCTATACAGCTAAGACAATGTCATGACCTTTGTAATGATAAAACCTTATTAATGAGTACTCTTTACAGCTAAGACAATGTCATGACCTTTGTAATAATAAAACCTTGTTAATGAGTACTCTATACAGCTAAGACAATGTCATGACCTTTGTAATTATAAAACCTTGTTAATGAGTACTCTATACAGCTAAGACAATGTCATGACCTTTATAATTATAATTATATTAACCTATTAATGAGTACTCTATACAGCTAAGACAAATTCAAGACCTTTGTAATTAAATCACCACGTTAATGAGTACTCTATGACATTGTCATGACCTTTATAATTGAAATAACCTCGTTAATGAGTACTCTATGACATTGTCATGACCTTTGTAATTACATCACCTCGTTAATGAGTACTCTATGACATTGTCATGACCTTTGTAATTAAATCACCTCGTTAATGAGGACTCTATGACATTGTCATGACCTTTGTAATTAAATAACCTCGGTAATGAGCACTCTTAAACAACCTCCATATTCACACAACACAATGTCATGACCTTTCACATTAAAAGCTTTAAGAGTTACCAACAAAACAACATGGTGGCCACCATGTAAGCTACCCCAGAACAAATACCATGTAAACAATTAGACTAATAAATAATTGAAAGACAAATTAAGTAGTAACAATACAAAACTTAATGTCTAATAAACACTTAAACACACTCCTTAAACATATTGTTCTCTTTTTATTTGTTATGAATTTACTACAAATAAACTTATGTTGTTTCGTATTTTGTAATGAGCAAACTGCATTACAAATTAACTTAACTTGTTTCACGGTTGTAATGCGGTACTTCATTACGCACATGAAACGTTTACATACTTGCAATAAGGTACTTCATTGCAAGCATGTTATAATTACATGATTGTAATGAAGTACCTCATTACAAACATGCAGTTTTGGTATGTGAATACATGAACTTGTATAGTACCTCGATACAAGTTTAACATGTATTCTGTCTACATACTTGTAATGAAGTACCTCATTTCAAGTACGTTGACAACAATTCGAAAAGCACATATACTTCCAAGAATGAATTAAACAGGCCAACGAAATGTGAAATCTTCACAATAATTGTTGTGGCTTGTAGTCAGGCACCCTCTGGGATGTAGCTTGTAGTCATGCACCCTCTGCGATGTGGCTTGTAGTCAGGCACCCTCTGGGATGTGGCTTGTAGTCAGGCACCCTCTGGGATGTGGCTTGTAGTCAGGCACCCTCTGGGATGTAGCTCATAGCCAGGCACCCCCTGGGATGTTGTCAGGAGCAGGTAGCACCACATCCCCAGCAGAACTGCAGACTCCTGAAATTTATACCAATCGAGTCAAATCAACAAGTGTAATACTGCATGTCTCTATGTGGGTCTGTACATAAGCCCTTTTGATTAATTATGATCAGAATTTGGAAATTTACCTATGTTTGGTGCGCTTCAATCACATGGGATGATGTCCTCTAGGCAGGCACCCTCTGGGATGTGGCTTGTAGTCAGGCACCCTCTGGGATGTGGCTTGTAGTCAGGCACCCTCTGGGATGTGGCTTGTAGTCAGGCACCCTCTGGGATGTGGCTTGTAGTCAGGCACCCTCTTGGATGTGGCTCGTAGTCAGGCACCCTCTGGTATGTAGCTCGTAACCAGGCACCCTCTGGGATGTTGTCAGCAGCAGGTAGCACCACATCCCCAGCAGAACTGCAGACTCCTAAAATATATACCAATCGAGTCAAATCAACAAGTGTAACACTGCATGTCTCTATGTGGGTCTGTACGTAAGCCCTTTTGATTAATTATGATCAGAATTTGGAAATTTACATATGTTTTGTGCGCTTCAATCACATGGGATGATGTCCTCTAGGCAGGCACCCTCTGGGATGTGGCTTGTAGTCAGGCACCCTCTGGGATGTGGCTTGTAGTCAGGCACCCTCTGGGATGTGGCTTGTAGTCAGGCACCCTCTTGGATGTGGCTCGTAGTCAGGCACCCTCTGGTATGTAGCTCGTAACCAGGCACCCTCTGGGATGTTGTCAGCAGCAGGTAGCACCCATCCCCAGCAGAACTGCAGACTCCTGAAATATATACCAATCGAGTCAAATCAACAAGTGTAACACTGCATGTCTCTATGTGGGTCTGTACATAAGCCCTTTTGATTAATTATGATCAGAATTTGGAAATTTAGTTATGTTTGGTGCGCTTCAATCACATGGGATGATATCCTCTAGTCAGGCACTCTCTGGGATGTAGCTTGTAGTCAGGCACCCTCTGGGATGTGGCTTGTAGTCAGGCACCCTCTTGGATGTGGCTTGTAGTCAGGCACCCTCTGGGATGTGGCTTGTAGTCAGGCACCCTCTGGGATGTGGCTTGTAGTCAGGCACCCTCTGGGATGTGGCTTGTAGTCAAGCACCCTCTGGGATGTACTTTGTAGTCAGGCACCCTCTGGGATGTGGCTCGTTGTCAGGCACCCTCTGGGATGTAGCTCGTAGCCAGGCACCCTCTAGGATGTTGTCAGCAGCAGGTAGCACCACATCCCCAGCAGAACTGCAGACTCCTGAAATATATACCAATCGAGTCAAATCAACAAGTGTAACACTGCATGTCTCTATGTGGGTCTGTACATCAGCCCTTTTGATTAATTATGATCAGAATTTGGAAATTTACCCGTGTTTGGTGCGCTTCAATCACATGGAATGATGTCCTCTAGGCAGGCACCCTCTGGGATGTGGCTTGTAGTCAGGCACCCTCTGGGATGTGGCTTGTAGTCAGGCAGCCTCTGGGATGTGGCTTGTAGTCAGGCACCCTCTGGGATGTGGCTTGTAGTCAGGCACCCTCTGGGATGTGGCTTGTAGTCAGGCACCCTCTGGGATGTGGCTTGTAGTCAGGCACCCTCTGGGATGTGGCTCGTAGTCAGGCAACCTCTGGGATGTGGCTCGTATTCAGGCACCCTCTGGTATGTAGCTCGTAGCCAGGCACCCTCTAGGATGTTGTCAGCAGCAGGTAGCACCACATCCCCAGCAGAACTGCAGACTCCTGAAATATATACCAATCGAGTCAAATCAACAAGTGTAACACTGCATGTCTCTATGTGGGTCTGTACATCAGCCCTTTTGATTAATTATGATCAGAATTTGGAAATTTACCCGTGTTTGGTGCGCTTCAATCACATGGAATGATGTCCTCTAGGCAGGCACCCTCTGGGATGTGGCTTGTAGTCAGGCACCCTCTGGGATGTAGCTCGAAGCCAGGCACCCTCTGGGATGTTGTCAGCAGCAGGTAGCACCCATCCCCAGCAGAACTGCAGACTCCTGAAATATATACCAATCGAGTCAAATCAACAAGTGTAACACTGCATGTCTCTATGTGGGTCTGTACATAAGCCCTTTTGATTAATTATGATCAGAATTTGGAAATTTATCTATGTTTGGTGTGCTTCAATCACATGGGATGTAATCCTCTAGTCAGGCACTCTCTGGGATGTAGCTTGTAGTCAGGCACCCTCTGGGATGTGCCTTGTAGTTAGGCACCCTCTGGGATGTGGCTTGTAGTCAGGCACCCTCTGGGATGTGGCTCGTAGTCAGGCAACCTCTGGGATGTGGCTCGTATTCAGGCACCCTCTGGTATGTAGCTCGTAGCCAGGCACCCTCTAGGATGTTGTCAGCAGCAGGTAGCACCACATCCCCAGCAGAACTGCAGACTCCTGAAATATATACCAATCGAGTCAAATCAACAAGTGTAACACTGCATGTCTCTATGTGGGTCTGTACATCAGCCCTTTTGATTAATTATGATCAGAATTTGGAAATTTACCCGTGTTTGGTGCGCTTCAATCACATGGGATGATGTCCTCTAGGCAGGCACCCTCTGGGATGTGGCTTGTAGTCAGGCACCCTCTGGGATGTGGCTTGTAGTCAGGCACCCTCTGGGATGTAGCTCGAAGCCAGGCACCCTCTGGGATGTTGTCAGCAGCAGGTAGCACCCATCCCCAGCAGAACTGCAGACTCCTGAAATATATACCAATCGAGTCAAATCAACAAGTGTAACACTGCATGTCTCTATGTGGGTCTGTACATAAGCCCTTTTGATTAATTATGATCAGAATTTGGAAATTTATCTATGTTTGGTGTGCTTCAATCACATGGGATGTAATCCTCTAGTCAGGCACTCTCTGGGATGTAGCTTGTAGTCAGGCACCCTCTGGGATGTGCCTTGTAGTCAGGCACCCTCTTGGATGTGGCTTGTAGTCAGGCACCCTCTGGGATGTGGCTTGTAGTCAGGCACCCTCTGGGATGTGGCTTGTAGTCAGGCACCCTCTGGGATGTTGCTTGTAGTCAAGCACCCTCTGGGATGTAGCTTGTAGTCAGGCACCCTCTGGGATGTGGCTCGTTGTCAGGCACCCTCTGGGATGTAGCTCGTAGCCAGGCACCCTCTAGGATGTTGTCAGCAGCAGGTAGCACCACATCCCCAGCAGAACTGCAGACTCCTGAAATATTTACCAATCAAGTCAAATCAACAAGTGTAACACTGCATGTCTCTATGTGGGTCTGTACATAAGCCCTTTTGATTAATTATGATCAGAATTTGGAAATTTACCTATGTTTTGTGCGCTTCAATCACATGGGATGATGTCCTCTAGGCAGGCACCCTCTGGGATGTGGCTTGCAGTCAGGCACCCTCTGGGATGTGGCTTGTAGTCAGGCACCCTCTGGGATGTGGCTTGTAGTCAGGCACCCTCTGGGATGTGGCTTGTAGTCAGGCACCCTCTGGGATGTGGCTTGTAGTCAGGCACCCTCTGGGATGTGGCTCGTAGTCAGGCACCATCTGGGATGTAGCTCGTAGCCAGGCACCCTCTGGGATGTTGTCAGCAGCAGGTAGCACCACATCTCCAGCAGAACTGCAGACTCCTGAAATATATACAAATCGAGTCAAATCAACAAGTGTAACACTGCATGTCTCTAAGTGGGTCTGTACATAAGCCCTTTTGATTAATTATGATCAGAATTTGGAAATTTACCTATGTTTGGTGCGCTTCAATCACATGGGATGATGTCCTCTAGGCAGGCACCCTCTGGGATGTGGCTTGTAGTCAGGCACCCTCTGGGATGTGGCTTGTATTCAGGCACCCTCTGATACTACAACTGATGCTACAACTGATGCTACAACTGATGCTACAACTGATGCTACAACTGATGCTACAACTGATGCTACAACTGATGCTACAACTGATGCTACAACTGATGCTACAACTGATGCTACAACTGATGCTACAACTGATGCTACAACTGATGCTACAACTGATGCTACAACTGATGCTACAACTGATACTACAACTGATGCTACAACTGATGCTACAACTGATACTACAACTGATACTACAACTGATGCTACAACTGATGCTACAACTGATGCTACAACTGATGCTACAACTGATGCTACAACTGATGCTACAACTGATGCTACAACTGATGCTACAACTGATACTACAACTGATACTACAACTGATACTACAACTGATACTACAACTGGTACTACAACTGGTACTACAACTGGTACTACAACTGGTACTACAACTGGTACTACAACTGGTGCTACAACTGATACTACAACTGATACTACAACTGATACTACAACTGATACTACAACTGATACTACAACTGATACTACAACTGATACTACAACTGACGCTACAACTGACGCTACAACTGACGCTACAACTGACGCTACAACTGACGCTACAACTGACGCTACAACTGATGCTACAACTGATGCTACAACTGATGCTACAACTGATGCTACAACTGATGCTACAACTGATGCTACAACTGATGCTACAACTGATACTACAACTGATGCTACAACTGATACTACAACTGATGCTACAACTGATGCTACAACTGATGCTACAACTGATGCTACAACTGATGCTACAACTGATGCTACAACTGATGCTACAACTGATGCTACAACTGATGCTACAACTGATGCTACAACTGATGCTACAACTGATACTACAACTGATGCTACAACTGATGCTACAACTGATGCTACAACTGATGCTACAACTGATGCTACAACTGATACTACAACTGATACTACAACTGATACTACAACTGATACTACAACTGATGCTACAACTGATGCTACAACTGATGCTACAACTGATGCTACAACTGATGCTACAACTGATGCTACAACTGATGCTACAACTGATGCTACAACTGATGCTACAACTGATACTACAACTGATGCTACAACTGATGCTACAACTGATACTACAACTGATACTACAACTGATACTACAACTGATACTACAACTGATACTACAACTGGTGCTACAACTGGTGCTACAACTGGTGCTACAACTGGTACTACAACTGAGACTACAACTGAGACTACAACTGAGACTACAACTGAGACTACAACTGATACTACAACTGATGCTACAACTGATGCTACAACTGATACTACAACTGATGCTACAACTGATGCTACAACTGATGCTACAACTGATGCTACAACTGATGCTACAACTGATGTTACAACTGATGCTACAACTGATACTACAACTGATACTACAACTGATGCTACAACTGATGCTACAACTGATGCTACAACTGATGCTACAACTGATACTACAACTGATGCTACAACTGATGCAACAACTGATACTACAACTGATGCTACAACTGATGCTACAACTCATACTACAACTGATGCTACAACTGATACTACAACTGATGCTACAACTGATGCTACAACTGATACTACAACTGATACTACAACTGATGCTACAACTGATACTACAACTGATACTTCAACTGATACTACAACTGATGCTACAACTGGTACTACAACTGGTACTAAAACTGGTGCTAAAACTGATGCTACAACTGATGCTACAACTGATGCTACAACTGATACTACAACTGATGCTACAACTGATGCTACAACTGATGCTACAACTGATGCTACACATGATGCTACAACTGATGCTACAACTGATGCTACAACTGATGCTACAACTGATGCTACAACTGATACTACAACTGGTGCTACAACTGATGCTACAACTGATGCTACAACTGATGCTACAACTGATGCTACAACTGATGCTACAACTGATGCTACAACTGATGCTACAACTGATGCTACAACTGATGCTACAACTGATGCTACAACTGATGCTACAACTGATGCTACAACTGATGCTACAACTGATGCTACAACTGATGCTACAACTGATGCTACAACTGATGCTACAACTGATGCTACAACTGATGCTACAACTGATGCTACAACTGATGCTACAACTGATGCTACAACTGATGCTACAACTGATGCTACAACTGATGCTACAACTGATGCTACAACTGATGCTACAACTGATGCTACAACTGATACTACAACTGATACTACAACTGATACTACAACTGATACTACAACTGATACTACAACTGATACTACAACTGATACTACAACTGATACTACAACTGATACTACAACTGATGCTACAACTGATACTACAACTGATACTACAACTGATACTACAACTGGTGCTACAACTGATACTACAACTGATGCTACAACTGATGCTACAACTGGTACTACAACTGGTACTACAACTGGTGCTACAACTGATGCTACAACTGATGCTACAACTGATGCTACAACTGATGCTACAACTGATGCTACAACTGATGCTACAACTGATGCTACAACTGGTACTACAACTGGTGCTACAACTGATGCTACAACTGATGCTACAACTGATGCTACAACTGATGCTACAACTGATGCTACAACTGATGCTACAACTGATGCTACAACTGATGCTACAACTGATGCTACAACTGATGCTACAACTGATGCTACAACTGATGCTACAACTGATGCTACAACTGATGCTACAACTGATGCTACAACTGGTGCTACAACTGGTGCTACAACTGGTGCTACAACTGGTGCTACAACTGGTGCTACAACTGGTGCTACAACTGGTGCTACAACTGGTGCTACAACTGCTGCTACAACTGATGCTACAACTGATGCTACAACTGATGCTACAACTGATGCTACAACTGATGCTACAACTGACGCTACAACTGACGCTACAACTGACGCTACAACTGACGCTACAACTGACGCTACAACTGATACTACAACTGATACTACAACTGATACTACAACTGATACTACAACTGATGCTACAACTGATGCTACAACTGATGCTACAACTGATGCTACAACTGATGCTACAACTGATACTACAACTGGTACTACAACTGGTACTACAACTGGTGCTACAACTGATACTACAACTGATGCTACAACTGATGCTACAACTGATGCTACAACTGATGCTACAACTGATACTACAACTGATGCTACAACTGATGCTACAACTGATGCTACAACTGATGCTACAACTGATGCTACAACTGATGCTACAACTGATGCTACAACTGATACTACAACTGATACTACAACTGATGCTACAACTGATGCTACAACTGATACTACAACTGATACTACAACTGATGCTACAACTGATGCTACAACTGATACTACAACTGATACTACAACTGATACTACAACTGATACTACAACTGATGCTACAACTGATGCTACAACTGATACTACAACTGATGCTACAACTGATACTACAACTGATGCTACAACTGATACTACAACTGATGCTACAACTGATGCTACAACTGATACTACAACTGATACTTCAACTGATACTACAACTGATGCTACAACTGATACTACAACTGATGCTACAACTGATGCTACAACTGATGCTACAACTGATACTACAACTGATGCTACAACTGATGCTACAACTGATGCTACAACTGATACTACAACTGATGCTACCACTGATGCTACAACTGATGCTACAACTGATGCTACAACTGATGCTACAACTGATGCTACAACTGATGCTACAACTGATGCTACAACTGATACTACAACTGATACTACAACTGATGCTACAACTGATGCTACAACTGATGCTACAACTGATACTACAACTGATGCTACAACTGATGCTACAACTGATACTACAACTGATACTACAACTGATGCTACAACTGATGCTACAACTGATGCTACAACTGATGCTACAACTGATACTACAACTGTTGCTACAACTGATGCTACAACTGATACTACAACTGATACTACAACTGATACTACAACTGTTACTACAACTGTTACTACAACTGATGCTACAACTGATACTACAACTGATGCTACAACTGATGCTACAACTGATGCTACAACTGATACTACAACTGATGCTACAACTGATGCTACAACTGATGCTACAACTGATGCTACAACTGATGCTACAACTGATGCTACAACTGATACTACAACTGATGCTACAACTGATGCTACAACTGATACTACAACTGATACTACAACTGATACTACAACTGTTGCTACAACTGATACTACAACTGATACTACAACTGATGCTACAACTGATGCTACAACTGATACTACAACTGATACTACAACTGATGCTACATCTGATGCTACAACTGATACTACAACTGATGCTACAACTGATGCTACAACTGATACTACAACTGATACTACAACTGATGCTACAACTGATGCTACAACTGATGCTACAACTGATGCTACAACTGATGCTACAACTGATGCTACAACTGATACTACAACTGGTACTACAACTGGTACTACAACTGGTGCTAGAACTGATGCTACAACTAATGCTACAACTGGTGCTACAACTGGTGCTACAACTGATGCTACAACTGATGCTACAACTGATGCTACAACTGATGCTACAACTGATGCTACAACTGATACTACAACTGATACTACAACTGATGCTACAACTGGTACTACAACTGATGCTACAACTGATACTACAACTGATACTACAACTGATACTACAACTGATACTACAACTGATGCTACAACTGATGCTACAACTGATGCTAACAACTGATACTACAACTGGTGCTACAACTGATACTACAACTGATGCTACAACTGATGCTACAACTGATACTATAACTGATGCTACAACTGATGCTACAACTGATGCTACAACTGATGCTACAACTGATGCTACAACTGATGCTACAACTGATGCTACAACTGATGCTACAACTGGTGCTACAACTGGTGCTACAACTGGTGCTACAACTGATGCTACAACTGATGCTACAACTGATGCTACAACTGATGCTACAACTGATGCTACAACTGATGCTACAACTGATGCTACAACTGATGCTACAACTGATGCTACAACTGATGCTACAACTGATGCTACAACTGATGCTACAACTGCTGCTACAACTGCTGCTACAACTGCTGCTACAACTGCTGCTACAACTGCTGCTACAACTGCTGCTACAACTGCTGCTACAACTGCTGCTACAACTGCTGCTACAACTGCTGCTACAACTGCTGCCACAACTGCTGCCACAACTGCTGCCACAACTGCTGCCACAACTGATGCCACAACTGATGCCACAACTGATGCCACAACTGATGCCACAACTGATGCCACAACTGATGCCACAACTGATGCCACAACTGATGCCACAACTGATGCCACAACTGATGCCACAACTGATGCCACAACTGATGCCACAACTGATGCCACAACTGATGCCACAACTGATGCCACAACTGATGCCACAACTGATGCCACAACTGATACTACAACAGCAACAGCAACAGCAACAGCAACAGCTGTAATAAATAATAACAATTAATAATAATTAATAATAATAATAATAATTAATAATAATAACCGAATTTATAAAGCGCCTTTTCCAAAGGATGCAAAGCGCAAAAAATCTGTAAACCGCGGACCGGCGGAAGAGTTGCATGCCTGGAGCGCTATGTTTGAAATATGAGACCCAAGGACGCCTCTCATTGAACAGACTTATAAGAAACCTCAAATATTTCCACACAGTTTTAAATTGAAATGGATGTCCACAGGCCAATAATGAAATTGTAAGATACAACAGACTTTTATTATGGTGTGGCCATCTTGATTTTCTTCCATGGAAATCGATGTAACCAAACCAAGGCTGGAAGATGTATGGTCTGGTTCCTTTTTGTACAATGAGTATTAGCATTCAATACTGTTATTGGATACATTGAACATGACCGATATGATGGCAGTATGATGCAGGTCTCTACTTACTGTTTTCTTTCCTCTCCTCAAGTAGCAGTTGTTTCTCTTGGAATGAGGCCATGAAGACCGACCCCCCTTCCTCCTTGCGCATCTGGAAGGCGCTCTTTTGCCGTTCACTGTACTTTGGAATCCTTTACGAAAAAGAGCAAGAGAAAACAAAAGATGGAGAGATGAACTAAGTACATGAAGGGGCATTGCTTGGCAACCAGACCATTGCTGTGCACTAGCGGGTCGTGTGCAGGCGGCAGCGAATAAACCCGAAGAAACCACACGTCCAGACACGTCACTATTTTTGGCAATATGTTTGCTGCCACCATCGGTGAAAGGTGCTCGTGTTTGGGGAAGCCCTTATGTTGCGAAATTTGTTTTTTTCTCAAATACAAGATGAGTGTAAAAATCTAGGAATAAGGTAAGGTACTAAAATACAGTTCTTTTATATGTAGATGGCTGAAGGGGGGTATTTTGTATGGTCTTTAAGCACAAATTATTATGCTAACTGGACTCTGGTTACCAGCTAAAATACCATGTCACACGAACAAATTGTGACTGGTTTCCTGCTCATTTCTGCTTAGCCCCTTAGCAGAAAAATTGTTCAGCAATATTTTCTGCTTAAGCAGCTCTCTCTATGAAATTGGGCCCTGGTCTGGTAAGGGTCACTTCTATGGGGAAAATGTACTTTTGTATTGGAACCTTGAAGAGTGAGGGCACCACAACAAAAGCACAGGGCACCATAGCCCTAATTAGGACTCTTCCTCTGTACACAGATACAGAGTCCTAATTATTAAGGCCCGTTTCTGGGGCGGAAAATTTTCAAAGCTTCATAACTAAAAATCTTACCTGCAACAAGCCATTTATTTCAACAGATTCACATTCCATTGCGGCATATTTCATATCGAATGAAAAAGTGGTGGCACCATACGGAAACTGTTGTGTATAGTGCCAGTGCAACTGACACAACTTGTGCCAGCACTTAGTAAATTTTACCCTCATGATAATTTTCCGCATGTCGCCACCAATTTATCTAGCGTTAACTAACTCCCAAACCACTGAACTGTTTTCTTACCTGAGAAGAAGGGTTACCACATATGATATGGATAAACGTTTCCGTATAAACCTTGTTTTCATCAATTACAACGAGTTAAAGCTCCGTCTCCACCGCTAGCGATAAATCCTTTACTTCAGTGCTTGGTCAGCCTTTTTGAATTGGCGCGAAATTGCTATTTGTAAATGAACGTTGAGGGAGACAAACAAGTAAGTCGGTCGTCAAAGAATTAAGTCTTGTCGGTCAGTACTAGTCTTGGTGCAAGACGTTTCTCGTTTCCCTTTTCACGCACACCACGGCCAACTCACCAACAGCGCCCGCACCGACTCAATCCGCACCGACTCACGTGACTTAGTTCACTCACCGCTCCCCCGGAGAAGCGGTGAGTGAACTAAGTCACGTGAGTCGGTGCGGATTGAGTCGGTGCGGGCGCTGTTGGTGAATTGGCCGCGGTGTGCGTGAAAAGGGAAACGAGAAACGTCTTGCACCAAGACTAGGTCAGTACACACGTAGGCCCCGAGAGATACGTAGTGCAACATCCGGTTTGACCTTGCGCGTTGGTCAGTACACACGTAGGCCCCGAGAGATACCTAGGGGCCGTGTCCGAAACGGCGACTTCGGCTACAGCTACGTCTAGATCAGCGCGTCTACCAGTGTTGAAGAATAGCAGACGCGCGCGATCTAGCCGTAGCTGTAGCCGAAGTCGCCGTTTCGGACACGGCCAGTGCGACATCCGGTTTGACCTTGCGCGTTGGAGTCTTTGTGTAAACAACGCGCGATTTATGTGAACTTGGCGAGAAACACGGCGCCCGCGCGCGGTCAAAATGCGTTCGTGTGGCCCGAATTTTAAAAAGTTTCCCTGTGAACTCATCATAACTGCAAGCAATGTGAGTTCCGACCTGCAATGTGCGACCGCGTAGGACTGCAAGCAATGTGAGTTCCGACCTGCAATGTGCGATCGCGTAGGACTGCAAGCAATGTGAGTTCCGACCTGCAATGTGCGACCGCGTAGGACTGCAAGCAATGTGAGTTCCGATCTGCAATGTGCGACCGCGTAGGACTGCAAGCAATGTGAGTTCCGACCTGCAATGTGCGACCGCGTAGGACTGCAAGCAATGTGAGTTCCGACCTGCAATATTATAAGCGACCATCCCATAACCCACGCACCGCCCGATTACGAATACAGTGCCACTTTGCGTGCGTCTGTGTTGCATAGTCTGGTACCTGCTGTCCGATTTGTCCGTCATGCGATCAACAAAGTCAGTCAAATTTTAATGTTTTTGAGTTCCAGGAATAATCTTTTGCACAGGTTAGTGAGTAGTTATAACAAAAACTGATGTATTTGACCATTCCAACTGAGTTCCGACTTCAAATGCAATACAATTATCCGAAAAATTTCATTTTTTTAGCAGTTCCGGCAGATCAGGCAGTTCCGGCTTTTACCAATTGCCAGAATTGTGTGCGAAAATGGCGATGTTTTCGAGCGTTCCAGTTGTGGATGTTCACAGGGAGAATTTCAAGTCACTGTGGCCGAGTCTCTTGTTGGCGATCAAGTCGTGCAGTTATGTTGCGATTGATGCTGAGCTTAGCGGCTTAGGAAATAGGAGAAAGTTATTGACGAAGTAAGTATATAATAACTGGTTCCTTGGTTACCTCAGCTATTGATTCAATCAAGCAAGGAAGGAGGGAGTTAACTTTTATTTAAAGAACTTTTTTTAATAAATGACCTATTTTTGAAACCAGGTCCAGTCAATTGGATTGAGTGTGAATCACCCTGGTCATGCTGGTGTGGATTGACATTAACTTAAATAGTAAGACTAGAGGAACTTGGATAATTGCTGCCACATGCTCGCCAAACTGCCTCGCCAAACTGCCTCGCTAGTCCTTCGTAGTCCATTTGTAAGAGTTAACCAACCAACCGCTGCAAATTATTTGTTGCAATAACATTCGTATCGCGGATAACTTTCCATATGGCGCCGTCACTTTTTCACTCACTTTTACAAAAAGGGATATCTCATTAAGGTAAATTAGATACTTTACTATTTAATATCGAATGAAAAATTGGTGGCGCCATACGGAAACTTTTCCCGTATTGCATTCGCAGGAAGTATGAAGTTTCAGGGGGGTAGCAAAGTGACACTTGTCTTTAGGATTAGTGTTACTCTAATAACTACACAGGCTTCTGCTCACTTCATAAAATTAGCCCACAATTAGTCCTGAGCATCTTTTAAGCTTTGCAACAAATATTAAAACGTCAACGTTTAAAAATAAATGCATGCTTAAGTAAAATACATATAGGCTGTCTCGAACAATAATAATTTGTGTTTTTATTGAAATAGCGACAGTCGTATACCCTCCTCCCAACGGAAGGAAGGAGGGTAACGATTATCTAGAAATCGATCAGGAAATTCTAACTTTGTATTGATTATACATTAATCTTATTGTATTTTTTTTTCAATCCAGGTCAATGGAAGATCGCTACCAGTCTTTAGCTGAAGTAGCGAAGTCAAGATCCGTCTTGTCCCTAGGCATCTCCTGCTTTAAAGCAAGGTCAAAGACACCAGGAGACCAGACTATAACCCCTGAGAAACAGAACGCTGCGTTGGGTTTCCTCATACAGACTTTCAACATAACAACTCTTTGTTCTGAAGATTACATCGTCGAGCCTGGATCGTTGAAGTTTCTCGTTGATCACGGGTTTGATTTCAACAAGCAGTACGCCTCTGGAGTGTCGTATTACAGAGGTGTTGATAATTCTGAAAAGGTATTTGATACAGAATGAAAATGATACCAGGGAAAATCATTTGGGGATTTAGGCCTACTGCTTCACCCACGCAGCAACAAATTTTTAAGTTTGGGGTAGGATCTTTCTCAGTCGTGTCAAGCCACAAGGTTTCTCCGGATCCTTAAAGGCACTTGATGGACACCTTTGGTAATTGTCAAAGACCAGGGCCCAATTTCATAGCTCTGCTTCCAGCCAAACGATCACGATTCCCCGCTTACGTGCAAGCGCCAAACTTCTGCGCTAGCCTTGTAAGCGTAGAATGCCTAGTAATGTGGAGTACGCACGCGCTAAAGCCCTAATTGTCGCTTACCCATGAAATATGCTTGCCGTAACCACAGAATTCCCTGATTTCCGTAAGCGCCGATTCTGTGCTTACGGTAAGCAGAGCCATGAAATTGGGCGCTGTATTCTAACTTGTTACATCCCAACATATGCATTAAATAACAAACCTGTGAAAATTTGCACTCAATGGGAGACTTTCTGGGACGATAGAGGGCAGCAGACTTACCGGGTAAATCCATTGTTCTCAGAATTATGCGCATGTTCAGAACTACGTAAACAATGGAAATTTACCCGGTATGTCTGCTGCCGCCTAGCATTGGAAAGTCTCCTATTGGTCATTGAAGTTGCAAGAGATATGTTCCCTTAATGCACAAATTTTTGTGCTTTCAGGTTTCAGGCCTGAAATCTTTCAATATTTGAGTCGGATTTTAAATCTTTCTCAAAACTACGTTACTTCAGAGTAGTTATTATTATTAATTCCCTTTATCTCTTTTTTCGTGACCCTTCTGTCGTTCTACCCAGGATGAGAAAGATTCGGACTCCCAGACGCTGAGATTGCTCTTTGCCTCGCTCATACAGAGTGCCAAGCCGGTAATCTTTCACAATGGCCTCGTCGATCTGGTTTTCCTCTACCAGAACCTCTACTCCAATTTGCCTCCTTCATCAGCCCAATTCATCGCTGACCTCTGCGAGATTTTTCCCGGGGGGCTCTTCGACACCAAATATCTGGCCGAGTTTGTGGCGAGAATGCAGGCGTCGTACTTGGAGTACGTCTTCAGGAAAAGGTGAGACTGTGGTTGGAGGGGCAGGGTACTGCCAAAGATGAACTCCATCTGTTTCTCATCCTTATCATTCTGCATTACTTTTCGATCAAGGTATACAGGTTATGATAAAACACTCTCTGGTTTCAATTTAACTTCTCTCCAAGAAAGAAGACAAAATCTTTTGCACAGTTTTGGGAAGAAAATGCTCGACTCCAACCCGTTCTGTTATCTGCTCCCCCAATTAAGAACACTACAAGAGTTCTCAGGTTCAATGCACAAGCTTCCTTAAAGACACTGGACACTTTACTAGTTCGTCAGCTTTTTTCACTATAGTCCATTTGCTAACAATTAGTTTGAGTAACTACCAATAGTGTCCACTGCCTTTAATCTGTCCCTTTTGCAATACAGACCGATACATACATCTTCCCTTCAATAAAATAATCACATTTGATGGTCCATTTTTTGCCAAACCATCCACAGTTGTTCCCTCTGTAGAAAAGTTGTCTTAAATACCTTTAAATTTCCAATAATAGCCAAAGAGACAACGTCCGTCTGGCAAGTTGCGGCAAACAACACGTTTCGCTGGAGTTCTGTCACTACGATGCTGATTCACCTCATATCGGTTACCACCAGTGCAGTCTACCAGCTTCTTTTATTGATGGTGGAAGCCAGAAGACGGAGAAACTGGAACTCTGCGAAACATACGCTGTAAGTATCTTGTTTTGTCTGGGTTGATACCAACACCCCTTTCCGGGGTTACGCGGGAAAAGGGTTTGGGCACTTTTTGTATGACACAAAACCCAAATGTCCACAGATCACTGACTTCCTCCTTCAAGCTGATTTCCTCTTTTGGGGTTTTGATTTTTCTCTTTTTTTCTTGCCCGGTTTCCTCTTTTCCTCTTTTGTCATGGATAGTTACTCACATGCATGACAGATTTACATTAAACTAACCTGGTTTAAAGATAGTGAGGGTAGAAAACTTCCCTTAAAAGTACTACTTCGGTACTTGATGAGGTGCTGTAGTTCTTGAGAAAAGAGTAAAACAATTTCACAAAAAGAATTTTTGTCTCAGTGAGATGAAAATTGTTTTAGCATGAACAGCAGAATTAACACGACTCTCCTGAAAACATTGATTTGTGAATTTCACCTTTTTTTTTCTCAAAAAAATTGACGAAATGAAACTGAAACTTGTACAGGTAAATTATATTACAAAATTCACAGTGAGAAGGGATTCATGTTATGGCCAAAAACGTGATCTACAAAGGGTATCAACAAAACCCTTTAAGGTCAGGTGTATGCATATAATTACCAGCCATGGATTACTCCCCAGCTCTCACTGGTACCCATTTGTACTCCTGGGTGAAGAGGACACAAGTTTTGAGACTGACCCTCGCGGTTGCGAACTCACACCGCTCTAAAACGCTCGGTCATGACGCCCAACTAGCCATGGACACAGTTGCTTTCAAATTATTACTTATTGTTGTTTCTTCGTTTCTCAGGCACATGGTCACTGCAAGAACGGTATCAGGTGTTCCAAGTCACATGACCCAGACGCCATCCAAGATGCCGACGATTGTCGAGATGAAAGACGCCAGCGGAAACGGGACCGAAAGAAACAAAAACGCCAGATGAAGGCCAAGGCGGAGGAAAGCCAACTAGCAGAGGGAACGGAAGAGGAAGGAGAGTCTGGAGCGAAGACGGATGAAATTCCCAAGGACGATGAAGGCTTCAAGACAGACGGAATGGATGTCGACGTCCAAGAGGATGCCATCCTCGAAGAGGTCTCACACGGAGAAGCTCCCCAAGACTCGCAGAAGCTTTCCGACTCTGATCTTGTTGGAGACGGCCCAAATGGACACAACATCACCACAACATCATCATCAAGAACTTCTCCCTTGAAACTCAATAAGCAGACCGGTGGCCACAGAGCCGGATATGATGCATTTATGACGGGGTTCACCATGGCAACACTCGCCTTGGAGATCAGCCAACGGGGCTCCGGTATATCTAAGACACTTTCGCCGGAGAAAGAAACTCATTTTGTGGAGGCTTTTGGCCTCAGGGACTTCAAGAATAAACTCTTCTTGAGCGCCAAGCCGGTACCGTTAGTTATTGCCAAGAGCAGCTTCTCAAAGACTTCCCAAAATCATAGGGATAAAATGAGGCGACTCGGAATGAACCAACCTTAGTGGCATCGATAGTTCCTTCTTAACATCACTAGTGTAAAGGCTGCCTTTTTTTGTTGTTAATGCACAACAAAGCGTTATGAACAGATAACTTTTTTCCAACCAAACTTCTTTTTTTGTTACCTTCTTCAAAACACTAGTAACGTATTAAAAGAGTATGAATGACGGCCGTTTAAAGGCACTGGACACTATTGGTAATCAGAGTTAGCATAGAACCAACTTGTTAGTGGTCAATGGAGAGATGTTTTAAGTTGAATTTGGTTTTGAGACCTCAGAATTTGATTTTTAGGTCTCAAAATCAAGCATCTGAAAGCACACAACTTCGTGTGACAAGGGTGCTTTTTCTTCCATTATTATCTCGCAACTTCGACGACCAATTGAGTAAAAAATTTCACAGGTTTGTTATTTTGTGCATATGTTGGGATACACCAAGTGAGAAGACTGGTCTTTGACAATTATCAAAGGTGTCCAGTGTCCTTAACCTTTTGAGACCATAGCGGCTGCGAGCGGCTTGTACCAAAAATGCCTAGAGTGTCCTCAAACATTTTATGCTCAACCAATAAGGTCAAAAGAAAAGGTTTGGGACTGAGTTGGCATTTTCCAATGTTTCCCATGTAAATATTATCTACAACTCAAAAACAAAACCATGCATTTCTATTTTGTATTAATTTTTTTGGCGACATTTACCTGAAAATAGCAGTGACAAAATTTGAAAAGATTAGCAACATGTGTGCATCAAATGATAGTTATAAATGTATAGAAAAGCACTCCGCACTAAATGACATCACTTTTGCTAATAAAAGCCCGGCTGTTTGAACAGTAATTACCAAGGTAACAAAAACGGCTATTCATCTATTTATAACCAGCGATGTGACCATGCCATGGTAGGCTTGTTCGAAAATAGTCGACTAGCATAGTCCAACAATCGTCGACTGACAATTGTCAGCCCAACTTACAGCAAGTTCGAGTGGGCACCATGGTTTAAGGGACATTACAGAATTGGTTTTGCTAACAAAACAGTTGCTGGCAGTGTAAGCACTTTATCCACCATATATATAAACTGACAAGTTTGAAATCGATCGGCCATTTGGGTCATGATAAAATAGTGAAAAACCGATTACACATTTTGCATGACATTGATGCAAACAAGAGTGAACAAAACGCTCACTGAGCGATAAACTCCAAAGGCAAAGTTAAATTATTTATTTCTCAAGTATGACATTTCAGACAGAAAGATTTTAAGGGATGTTTTCTACGATCATCATTAGACCGTGTAAGTTTGATGTAAATCTGTGATCTTTCCGATTTTGTTTTCTTACCAATTCTTTAACGTTCCTTTAACTAAAGGTCGACTACATGGTCAGACCCAAGCTGGTTTACCATTGGTTGACTACTATGGTTGCAGTGTCGTTATAAGGGGGGGGGGGGGACATGCTGAGAACTAGAAAGTCATTTGTGCATTAGTATGGGTTTGATAAATTCCTTTTGCATATTTTGGAGCTCCTGGTAAATGGGGTTCATTGGTCAAAAGTGGTTTTCAAAGTAGTTGTTTGCTAAAAAGGAACGTTCATTTTCCAAGTCAAACATACATTTGTTAATTTTGATCTACTTTTCAAAACTTGTATGCATTTTTGAATGTTTATTGACTTTTACTCATTACATTGAATATACTTCTGAGCAGATAATTTTATGTTAATAACAAGGGCACACATAAAGCAATAATCCTTTCAATCGATAGCTTTAATATTAAACTTAACTGTTTTTTTATTATTCTTGAAATGTATGTCAAACAAAAATGTGTCCAACAAAATAAAGAGTATGGAATGAAAATGCATGTACAAAAAGGCTGTATGATGTATCCTGAATTTAACTTGGCGATGGGAAAATGCGAGAAGAAAAGTGTTACCTTTAGCACAAGGGCCTAATTTCATGGCTGTGCTTACTGCCGAAAACTAAGCTTGCAATCACTGTTCTTCACTAGCCGTGTAAGCGAAGAATATTGAGTAATGTGGAGTACACACGCGCATCAGCAAAAAAATCCACCCTAACCTGTAAAAACATGCGCAAGTGCAGAGTTTCCTACATCCATTAAGGACAAACTAGACTGTTATTTTTTTCAGGGAACTTTCTGCAGAAGTGGGAAAGTTTGGTAGCTCTGCGTTATTTATTGATAATGTACCAAGGGAATCGTTGATTAATGATGTCATTTTGGCGAGTTTAAAAACCTGCGCATTGAGCTTTACGTGATTGAAGAGCGTTCCAGTAAGAATGGGAAACCCTGTATACACGGACATATATAATATGCAAGTAAAATGGAGAGTCTATACTAGCAACAACCCTTGATACAGTTTCTAAGTTTTCCGTCGCCATTTAAGACTTTTGCTTTGGCAAAAGGGAAACAAAAACACAACATTTCTTCAAGAATAGCACAGAAAAAGTTACATTACACTCAGCCTAAATCCAAAAGCATAATTAATTCCTATACATTTGGCAAATAATATATAACAGTTTGTGATCTGTAAATCATTTATTTAGGAAATATATTTTGAGATGATTTTTTTTTTTGATCTGGGGATTTATAAACTTTATTTTGTTCTTTTTCAGAAAGATAATGATTTACAAAGAACATGACAACACTGCTCATAGCACAAATAACTGTTTAAACTCATTACTTTTTTTTAGCACAAACTGCTCACAAGTCGAATTCAACTGCATTAAGGTATCATCTTGTCATGTCTAGTTTCCCCATTGACATTTTCCTGCATCAAAATGTGTATACCTGTGACCTTAGCAAAATTTCATACAGCTGCTTTAAGCAGAAAATATTGCTGCACATTTTCCCGCTAAGCACAACTAAGCAGGATACCACTAACATTTTGTACATGTAAATGGTATTATAGCTGGCAACCTTATTCTGCTCAGCATAATTTTCAGCATTTCAAGCAATCTGAGAGCCACAGGTAGCAAAATTGATGCACCAAATTGTCGAAGGAATCTCTTCTTTGGACGAAATAAACCCTTAAAGTTGCAAACTATAAAGAACACAAGAAAAAAGCCTACAAAATACTTACTTATATACAAATCAGACTACACAGTCAACAGAAATGACCAAGTAGATAACTGCAGTTAAACCTTAAATAATGAAAACAACGCTATGTTGTGGAAGTTGTTCCGAGTTTTTTTGTTGTTTTTTTTTTTCTAAAGATGTACAAATGGAAGTATCACAAGTGGTTGATTTGAAATCATTTCAGGTCTTTGGTCGTCGGAGAATGTGAGGTTTTTTTCTCTCTCTTCTCAGAGAGAAACTATGTTGGCATCTATGTTTCCATGACGGCGGGCTCGCTCGTTCCGTTTGACGTCTTCTCAACTTGTTTGACCTTGATTTCCTGTTTTGTGAAAAGAAACGATTCAAGATTTGTTTAAAGACACTGGACAGGTTTGGTTACTGTCAAAGACCAGAATTCACACTTGGTGTATCCCAAAATATGCATATAACAAACTGTGAACAATTTTAGCTCAATTGATCATCGAACTTATGTATTTCGGGCACATTGCAAGAAGAGATGGGGATAACCTGGAGAAGCAATGTATGGACAGACGTGTTGCTGGTCGCGCCAGCAGAGGAAGGCCAAAGGCGAGGTGGACAGATAACATTCATGCAATTAATGGGGGAGACTTTATGGCCTGAGGAAGACCGCACTGGACAGGGACGCGTGGAAGGAGTTCATATCTTGGATCACCACGGGAAGGCTGACGCCCTAATGGACTAAAGAAGAAGGTCATCGAATTTGCAAGAAATGAAAGGAGAGGCCATATTTGCAGTGTATCATGGTAAATAAAAGAGTTGTCGGAATCCTCACACAGACAGAAAACTATTACAGAAAAGCCATATTGAACAAGTATGTTTTCAAACTAATCTTTCAACACTCCAGCGAGTGAGTCCAGCATGCGAAGTTGACCTATCACCCCATGATTTCCGACTCATAGGAACATTTAACATGCAATTTTTAGACGATCGGAGAGATCGATCAAAACGTTCGGCCGAAGTCACCATTCCCTGCTTACCGGTTTCTCTGGTGAATGCTTAGCATCTCCATTAGGGACTATCTTCTCTGTGGAGCCATTGACACCGTTGACTCCGTTTGGCGTAGAGGCATCCCCACTCCCATCCTCGGATCGGCTTTTCTTGCCTGCACTCTCCTCGACAGCTTGCTCCTCTGGCTTCCTCTGCTGACATAAAGGTCAGAGGTCATGATGAGTGTATAGGTCAAAAGGGTTTGTCATAGGACCGGCAGTCTCATAATTAGGTCAGTTAAAGGGAAGGTATTCGTTTGGTAATCACTCTTAAAATTAAATGGCAATAAAAACATACATGATTAGAAGTACATCAGCTTTCGATAGTACACAGCATTTTGAGAATCATTTCACTTAGAAGTAATGAGGTTATGGAAAAATATATCGGTTTTTTTGTCCCCCCATAATTTGAATCTGAGAAGCGTTAATGGGGGTACTGCCTCAAAGATTGTGTATTATCCTTACCCCATCTGTTATTTTTACTTATTTATTTATTTTTAATTTAATTTAATTTAATTTATTTTTTATTCTTAATATATATTTATCATTTTCTATTGGTTTTTAATTTTCTGCTTTTATTATTGCTTTGTGTACTATATTATGTTAAATCTTTATTAATTTTATTGTGTACCCCAGATGTGGGGCAACAGATCTACGGATCATAGTATGTATTTGCTTTTGTTGTCCCTTGCCCATCTTGGGGTATAATGTTGTCAATGTATTTTGTTTTGTACTGTTATGGCGAATAAAATAATAATAATAATAATAATAATAAATTCAAAATTACAGATATCTCAAAGACGTGACCACCTTTGAAAAATAAATTTACATAGGATTAAAACAACCCAATGGTTCCAAAACCAAAAGGAATACTTTTTCTTTAAGGCAACCTTAAAGGAGAGAGAGATGTTATCATGGGTTTCGTAGACACATACAAAGTATTTCTGCCACCCCTTTTAACACTAGTACGTGGTGAGAAATCATATGGTCATTGGGGGTGAACTGGGGGTCAACAAGTCATCAGCTTACCTTTCTGTGTACAAGATGTGAGACATCATCTGGTTTGGCATCAGCAGCCTTTCTTACTGCAATCTGTTAAAAGAGACAAATGGAAGAAGACAATAAAGATGAAGGTAGGTCTTTTTGACATTAACTGTTGACATTATACAATTTGGGGTAGGAGCGAAATACCTGGGTTCACAATTTACACTTACTGAGAGTCATCGGCTTCACAACCGAAATAAACAAAATGAAACTACAAACCCTGCCGTCTAGTGCAATTTTCCCGCCACATATAAGCCCTGACTACCCAAGATGTGCTACATTTACTTACAGGTTTGGCTTGAGTTGAGGAACTACAGGGTGCAAAACCAGACGATGATGAAGACGATGATGCTCCGAGGTCCTGAACGGAAAAAGACGTTTCTTATAATTAGTTGTTTTACATTTAATAAACGATTTTAAAACAAGGAACATTTTGGCAAGCACTACAAGCTTTTCATAGATTCAAAGTTTCCATATCTCCTGAAGAAATAACGACATGAACTATGTACGTGTAGTTAAAAAAACAAGCCAGCCGTCAATTTCACTAAACTCGTCCTAACTTAAGACTAATCTTAGGATTTAGAATGAGTCCCAACCCTGCACTGTAGCATGCAGACCTTAAGATTAATCCTAAGTTAGGAAGAGTTACTCGTCCTAACTCCAGCTAAGACGAGTCCCAACTCTTTGTGACGGCTGGGATTTCATCTTTGAGAGGACAATGCCATTTTAATTCTACAAAGGGCACTTCCACTGGAGAGTCTGTGGGAAACCAAGGGGCACCAAGGGCCTCATTCGGTGCTTAAAAAGGAGCATGGTGTGTACCCCCTCCCTATTGTGTCTTTATTGTGCGCATGAAATCTCAAAAATGCTTCAGAGGATTTTATGGGGGGGGGGGTACTTATGTGCAAGAGGAAAACAGTGTGTTGAAGTGTGGGTACATTTGGGGCTACCCTCTTTAGGGCATTGTACACAAGACAAAGACTAGTAGGGGCAAAAGATGCCATGGTCAGCCGTGACCTCCTTGTTATTCTAGGTCAGTTATAATACACACTACAAACAGGAGATCTAGCCCACCAACAAAAACAGTATTTTGTTTCAATTTGTCAATCCAAACAACCAGGGAAAATAGGAACTTACAAATTTCGATGAGGCAGACGTCTTTGCTTGTCCGGCAGCCGTTTCTGCTGAAGTCTTTTCTGCTTTAGCATCTTCAATCTGTCAACAACAACAACAAACAGTATCTTTAACAAATGTTGAACTTGCATCGGGGATAAAGAATATTATTCGATTATACCCATACAGCGATGTGTGTAAGCACTGCATATAGGGATGAGAGTCACTGCTGACAAAAAAGTCAGAAACTGGGATCCAGATCTTATGAGGTACATTGAAATGATGACATTTAAACCATTTGATAACCCCTAAAGTTATAGATTCCAATGATCTTTAGGGAATAAGCTTGGGCGATATCACGATATTATCGAATACCGCGATACTAATTTGGAAACGATTTCGATATCGGATCGATTTGGTTTTAATCGAAATATCGATATATCGCGATATCCATTAAGTATCGCAATATCGCGATGTATCATTAGAACACCTCTCTTATGCTATGACTGTCTCTTCTACAACTTTTTTTAAATTATTATTATTTATTATTATTTATTCGGCAATTCACATAAAAATACAAATATACAAAAATTGTATACGTAAAGAATAAAACTCTTAAAAACACTGGAGTTTGAAGACTGATGAAGTCAAATTTAATTAATCGCGATTATATCGAATATCACGATATATTGTCGGCGATATATCGTGAATAAAATGAATCGATATTGCCCAAGCTTATTAGGGAACAGTATCCTCAGTGCTGGAGAAGTAGACCAAAGAGCACGACTTATTAAAAAATGGAAAGAAAAAAATCATATTTTGTTTTCAGGCAGACTTTAAATCCATGACCCCCTCCGAGTCCTGTGGAAAAAAATACAAGTACACAGGCCTCTAAATACCCCCACGGCACCCACAGCAACTGTTGCAGTGCCCTGTGCTTAAGATGTCATGGCCTAGCGGTTAAGAGCATCCGACCCAAGCTCCGGTGTTTCCGAGTGTGGGTTTGAACCCCAGTCGGACACCTGTGTCCTTTAGCAATATAACCAAGATGCTTCGTCCTTTGGATGAGACGTAAAGCTGTTGCTCCCCTATACTGTGTAACGCACACAAAAGAACCCAGTGCACTTGATGTAAACAGGTTTGGCACGTGTTCCTGGTTTGATTGGCTGCATATTGCGCCACAGCACCTTGTAAAACATTACACAGTGCTATAAAAGGAGTAGGTCTCATAATTCAAACGTAGTCCCACATACCTTGCAGGAAAATACAGAATATTGAAGTGCCTTGAGTGTCACTGAGCGACAAATAAGAAGCTATATAAGAAGCCACTATTAAGCTAGTTGAGGCAATAAAGTGTGACAAACGGGAAGAAGCAAAAGACCGATCAATACCTTGACTTTGATTTCTGGAATGAGTGCCTCAAGCTCTTTCATTTCATTCTGGTCATGGAGCGCATCCTCCTCACTGGGCTTCTCTGTAACGACACAAATTTCAAAAAAGGTGGGAACAAATATTGGATGCTGAACAGAGCGAATCCATTACATTTAGCTATTCATCATGGGTTTTCAAGGCGGTTTTCAAGTCCTTGAGCAAGACACTATAGTTGATTTTCTTTGCCATGGGGTACAAATGGCGAGGGCAGAGGTTAAAAGGCACCAACAAGTAAGGAAAGCCTTTTTTTTACCTGTTTGATTGTCTGCTTTCTTCTTCAGCGTAGCTATTCTGTTCTTAATCACCACTGTGGATTCCTCAAAGCTCTACAGGATTAGAAAAAAGAAAGGGCGGAGAAACATTGAGACATCTTTGAGAGGTTGGGATACCTTGTTCCACAAAAACGAGGATTAAGCTAGGACACATGCTACCACGCCGTTTGCAGCAGAAATAATAATGTAAATATTAATATTGAAAATTTCTAGTGAGTCATGTCTGTGAAGGAATGACACTCCTGGGGTCAATTTCACAACGATAGTCCTAAGTTAGGACTCGTCATGTGAGTTATTACAAACTTAAAGCTAGTCCTAAGTTAGCACGAGTAACTCGTCCAAAACATCCAAAGCATTCAAGATCGACTGACTTGATCAATTCCCTTTCTCTTTAAGAAGAAAAAGATGTTTATCTTTCTCCCTGGAGAGTGTCTGGGGCTAACATCTTTAAAGGAAAGGAAGGACACATTGATTTTTTTACTATCAGGTTCGATAGAACGCTAATGAAATTTGGTAAAGAATGTCAATATATTGTTTTGTTTACGCCCAAATCTTAGCTGTTTAATTACATACCTCAATGGCCTTGTCAAACTTCTGGTCGAACGAGTACGCCAACGCCAAGTTATAGTATCTGGTTGTCAGGAGGTTAAGGAGTCCTACAAATTATATCAAGACGTATTACTTTCGACCAAAAAAGTTGCGGATATGCAACTACCAAATTACATAAAAGAGAAAGCTGCCTCAAACGACAAACTTTGGGAAATTATCTCATGTATTTTGCAGCGAAGCTCAACAGAAATGCGCAAAGCGTGAAAGCTCACGAGCGCTAACGCTTCCAAGTGCGAAGCCAGCTTGCTTACATACATTTATCGTTGGTCTTAAAGCCCTACTCTGCAATCTGGGGTGTTTCATATGGTTTTTTTCTTCATTTTCTTATGAATTAGATCTAGGTTATTAAATATATAAAAACAATTTTGTTCAATTAATTGAGGTTGGGTTTTGGAAAAAAAAAAGGTTTTGGGTTAAAATTTTCATATCCCTGGTTAAACACTAAATATAAGCACAAAGCAATTGCTTTAATACCAAAAGATTGTTACCAGCCAAACTACCATCTGGGACTATTTCCCTACCAGGTTTTGCTTCGCAGAAAACTGTTCAAAGAAAATTTTCCGCTCATTTGGTCTTGATGGGTAGATATAGTCTGTAGACAAGCTAATGAGACGTTAATAGTGACGAGAAAGGATACGTTTCAGCCAGTAATCTGCTGTCCGCTTCGAGTTGCTCTTTTTGTCTGGTCAAGCACTGGGTGAAGTCCTCGATGCTCTGACCGTACTGACCGGTCTCAAGACCCAACTCCCCGAGCTTCAGGTAAACCTGCGCAACCTTGAGTTTGAACTCTTTGTTGTCTTTGTCTTGCCTGAGGAAGGCAACCAAGATGAATACAAAAAACATTTTAAAACTGCCATAAAAAAAATAGAAGTTGACAAAATCTTTTACAATTCGGGTCTTGTCCAAAACTTTTATATTTAAACCAGTTTGGTCTTTTATTTCCAAAGACCAATATTCTCACTTGGTGTATCCCAACATGCATAAAATATTGGACCCACTTGGTCATCAAAGTTGCGAGAGAATAATAAAAGAAAAACGCCCCTGTTGCACAAACTTGTTTGCTTTCATATGCCTAAAAAGGCTTCAGGCCTAAAGTCTTTTAATATTTAAGTGAACAGATTTCGCTTTCTCAAAAACTGCATTACTTCAGAGGAAACCATTTCTCACAATGCCGTATACTAGCATCAGCTCTCCATTGCTAGTTACCAAGCAAGTTTTTATGCTAACAATTATTTTGAGTAATTTACCAGTTTAGTGTCCAGTGCCTTTAATCCCCACAGTTGTAGGTTGAACCAATTATAACATGTAAGTCCACATAATCAAAATCATTAAAAATGTTATCTTACTTTGAAAATATTACTCTTGCAAGCTCCAGCATCTCCCAACTCAACTGGAAATTCGACACCTCCTCCTCCTGAAAGAAAAAAAAAAATCTGAAAATCAGCAAAACTTTAGAAATATTTATCAGGAGCTCTAAAAGAAGAAAATATTTCAGTTGACAACAACTATGGACAGCTGAATCAGTATACAATTGTTGCATGCTATGACGGGGTCCATGACATTTTGTACACCCGAGGGGGGAAATGGAACCCGAGGCAAAGCCGAGGGTGCCATTTCCCCTCGTGGACCCCAGTCACAGCGTGCAACAATTGTTTTGTTATACCTTTGTATAATTGTTATTCCTCTTCTCGAAGTTCTGTTGTCATCTTCAAACATTATTATGACGGACTATTCAGTGTTTAATAAGCAGACGAACAAGAAACAATTCCCTCGAACCTGCGGTTATTTTGTACACAGCGCTGGAAATCGCCCATCGCCAGGAACGATCAAGGTGATGTACACCGGTGTACATCACTTTTTATGTTACCCGGCCCGTCGAGCCATGTAACATGTGTTTTTGATGCGCGTCACATGATTGGTTCTCGACCAATCAAACTTCACAGTTTGTTACCGAGGTATAACAATCTAGATTGTATGATGGAGAGACACATGCAACATGTAAGGACATGTAGTACATGTACGTGAATAAAGCCATTTGCATCTCAGGAAATCAAGAGTGTATGGGTGAGAATAAGCAGAAAGCCATGTGTCACGCTCAAACATCCTGATACATGTAGGAGGAACCAGGGCCCAACTTCTTAGAGCTGCTAAGCACATGAAATTTGCTTAGCATGAAATTTCTTCCTTGATAAAAACAGGATTATTAACCAAAATTTCCATTTGTTGCATATTGCTTGTTACTGGTATTCAGCTGTTGTTTGATTATCCTAAAAATCACGTGGATTTGGTTGGTAATCTTGTTTTTGTAAAGGCAAAAATTTCATGCTTTGAAGCAAATTGTTGTGCTTAGCAGCTTTATAAAATTGGGCCCAGGTCAGACACACTGGTGGCACATACCATGAAAACATCTGAGGAATAGACAGAGGCTGGCTACAGCAATAGACCTACAATGGGAAAGAGGCCTCAGGCCGGTGTTCAAGTTTAAAATTCCAGCCCTGATCTTTATCATTTTCATCAACATTGTCTTACTTTGGTTTCTTCACCCCCTTCGGCTTTATCTTCATCTCCGTCATCTTCCCCTTCATCTTCCTCCTCCTCCTCATCTCCTTCCCCTCCTTCTGCCTTCTCCTCGCTCGGTCCTGCTCCCTCATCTGACAAAATGGAAAGAAAGAAAACTTGATCAATACTTTTTAATTGAGGTCATATTTCAGGAGTGATATTTGATCCTTGGAAAAAAGTAGGAATATTACATTCAAGGGCTGACCCAGTTCACATGGTGTAGACTTTAAAGTAACACATTGCCTTGGATCGTTCGAGTTGGTCTAAAAAAAAGCGTTTGTAACCGTTCATTATAAAATGTATATGATTGGAAAGATGTTTTTAAAGTAGAATACAATGATCCACACAAATTTGCCTCGAAATTGCGAGGTTTTCCTTTCACTTTGCGAACTAACATGTTCGGATGGCCGACCGTGTTAGTCGACGAGGTAAAAGGAAAACCGTGCAATTTCGGGGCATGTTTCTGTGGATCATTGTATTCTACTTTTACAACATCTTTCTAACCATATGCATTTTATAACAAACGGTTACAAATGCTTTTTATAGACCAACTCGACCGATCCAAGCAGCGTGTTCCTTTAATAGACTATTCAGGCTATTTAATTACAATTGATTTGATTTGATGAGACATTTTGTTAAAAATTTGTACAAAAATTAATTCTTTCTCTTAAACTAAGTTACTTCAAAGGGGTCGTTACATTTAAAGACAGTGGACACTATTGGTTATTACTCAAAATAATTATTTTCATAAAACCTTTCTTGATTTCGAGTAAGGGGGAGAGGTTGATAGTACAAAACATTGTGAGAAACAGCTCCCTCTGAAGTGACAAAGTTTTTGAGAAAGAAGTAACTTTCCACGAATTTGATTTTGAGACCTCAGAGTTAGAACTTGAGGTCTCGAAATCAAGCATCTGAAAGCACACAACTTTGTGTGACCATGGTGCGACAGGGGTGTTTTTTCTTTGATTAATATCTTGCAACTTAGACGACCGATTGAGCTTCACAGGTTTATTATTTTATGCATATGTTGAGATACACCAATTGAGAAAACTAGCCTTTGACAATTACCAAAGGTGTCTAGTGCCTTCTCCCTGTTTTTCAACAGCTCTCCAGTGCTCTCTACCAAGGTTTATGGTAATTATTTTTAAATAAATTTCCAATGGGATAATACCCTTTACTCTAGAGGTTAACAACATTTTAAATGATGAACAAAGTGATAAAAATGAAAACAAACCTTCAAATAAATAATACAAAGGTTAATAAATTTATGAATGGTGACAAAATAACAAATTGTGCAACAATTGATTGATCAACAATGAAACAAAAGTGGCATTGCCACCAAAGTTACATTTTTGTAACCGTAGGTCAATACTAAAAACAAAATTTTTGCTGAAATGAACAAAATCAATTAATTAACATGTGCAATGGCCAACATCAACACTAAAAAAAAAAATACCTGAATACCTGAATAAACAAAATAAAAATCATCAATAAGTTCAAATGATTAGCTCACATTTAACAACAAAAGGAACAGTGCAATAACTTAAGGTAACAAAAACAAAAACGTTTGAAACTCCTAAAGCCCTTTTCACATTACTCGATTCCCCGAGGGCAACCCTGGGGAATTAACGGCCGGCCCTTTCATACTTGGATCACATTACCCCCGAATCTACCCTGGGAAATAGCCACCCCTGCTCTGGAGAAGGGGTTAGCGGTAAAAACCTTGGAGTATTCTTGAAAACGTGCAGCTGGAACCCTGCGGAAGAGGGACCTAGTCAGGGATAGCATGAAAGCGTACCAGGGTGACTGTTGGATGAAAAAACTTCCAGGGCCTCGCCAGAGCTGTATTCCACACGGATAAGAGATACAGTGTGAAAAGGACTATATGTGAAATAAACAAATTAAAAGGTGATAAATATCTTTAAATTACAAAGACAAAAAGCAAATGGGGACACAGGGTAAACATTTTAACTTGAACAGTCCATTCAGAAAAACAAGGTTTAAAAATTTCAATCTTTTTTACCGATCGTTTTAACCCACACACCCCAAATTTGTTATTGTTTTAAACAAATATTGTTCAAGTATACAACGATACATCAAAGAGCAAAGTATTGTCTCAGATGTAGCCGATATTTTAGACCAATGCTATCCCAGCTCAACGGCTTTTTCTGGCTTCCAGCATGCACTTTGTTCATGTTATGTGAAGAGGAAATTCACAATCACCTTGAAATTAGACATGACTGACGATCTCAAAGTGACCAAAGGAATTGTTTTGTTTCCCTCTAAAACCCCCACTTTGTATTATAATTTATTTCAAGTGAATTTTCTCTGACACACCTACCCAAAGTTCAAAGATTAAAAAAAAAAGTGCAATTTTATGAACATTATTTCTGAGTGGCCCCTTACAGGAAAAAGTGTTAATGTTAAAATATTTTCTTGATGTTTCCATCGTGAGTATACCACTTACAACCCGGGTTAGTTAACAGAAAGACAAAACTGTTGCCGCCTGCCGGTTGGCAAGTCAAAAGTGACAATAAAAATGAAGCGAACAGTGAGCTGTGTGGCCGCGTGACATCTGCAAAAAAACCTTCTACCTTTTCCCTGTTTCTTGTCTTTCTTAGCATCTTTTCCATCACTGTCTTTGGTCTCGTCTTTCTTAGCCTCCCCGTCCACATCCATTTGGACCTCCTCGTCATCATTTTTCTGCTCCTTCTCGACGTCCTTTTTATCGGTGACGTCCTTGTTATCAGTGACGTCCGTTTTATCGGTGACGTCCGTTTTATCGGTGACGTCCGTTTTATCGGTGACGTCCGTTTTATCGGTGACGTCCTTTTTATCGGTTGCGTCCTTTTTCTCGATGACGATTTTTTTCTCGGTGGCGTCATTTTTATCAGCGATGTCATCTGTATCTTCCTCTTTATCCGTGGCTTCTTTGCCGGATTCCATCATATCGTCTTCTTTCTCGGATGCGCTTTCTTTGTTCCCTTCCTTGTCATTTTTCTTATCTTTGGACTCGTCTTTGGACTCAAGAGCCTCCTGAACATCGTGGAAAATTTGTTCCCTTTCCTTCTCTGAAGAGGTCATAAAAGAATTTCAATTTTGTTTTCTTCTTTCTTTTTTTCTTCTTCTTTTTGTTGATTTTCAAAATGTTCTAGGCCCAATTTCATAAAGCCTGTGAAAGCTCAACAAACTTGCTCAGCACAGAAAAGTATTGCTTAACAGAAATAGGTTACCAGCCAAAACTACATTAAGTTCACATTGTTGTGACTAGTGCCCCACTAAATTTTTGCTTAGCAAAGAAATTTATAAGGGTGTATTTTCACAGAGTAATTTCCTGGAGTCAAGTAAGGCGCACAGTTAACTAGGCTAGACTACTTGTTAAAATGCTCAAGCGCAAGACCTGCAGACAGAGTGTTAGCCAGAGCGGTGTCTGGGTGTCTTTTGGACACACTGTTTTAAATTTGAACATCCGGCTTTATCTGTCCTTTACATGTAAATATATTGTAAGTGAACAATTTGAACACCCAGTCTTTTATTTCAACCAAATTTGGGAATCTTGACCAAATCCTAACTAAAACCCTGCCTGCAGACAATATTCAAATCTATTGATGAGTGTTTTAAGTTTACCTTCTAGTGGTACTTTGTCAGGGTTTTCAACATTTTCAGCTTCTCCGTCGGAGTCTCCCTGTTCCTCATCGGGCACACCATCCAGTGCGTTACCCAGGACCCCTGTCTCCATGCGGGACAACTCCAACAGGGCCCAGCCGTAGAAGTAGTACGTCTCACCACACTCGTTGGCGAGCTCCCCATACTTGGACCCTCTGCCGTGGTGGTTAATGGGACAGAATAGCAATAAACATTGTCTATTAGTTAAAATACAAACTAGTTTCTTGTACAGTGCTTAATCTATTGGCTTCTCAAAGCACTCGTCATTAATTTCTAGACAGGTTCTGAGATTTTTTATTTATCTGGATCTGGATGAATACTCGTATGTACTCTCAACCAAACAAGAAGAGAAGATGATGAAGAAATTTCAGTTTTAGATGTGGAAGTAAAACCCAAGAGAATTATTCCAGGGTACAAACCCACGCAGTCAGGTAGGGACTGAAGACCCAATCCACATAGTGCCCTCAGTGGGATTCGAACCGGGGTCCCAGAGGTGGAAGGCGAGGCAAGACACTAATACACCAAGTTCTCGATCAGTATCGCCTTCGCCTTATCTATTTTAGGTTATTGAACTCTTTTGTTTGTGTTGAACTTGTGGAGAGAAATAAAATAAGTACAGGCCATGAACTTTGTTCTTGAAGGGGCACATGAATGTTCCTCTGGCAAGGGGCACTTGTACGAGGAAAATGGAATCTTGAAGAGGGCACTTGCAGCAAAAGCACAGGGCAGAGTAGCTCATGGTTAAGCTTGGGCGATATCACGATATTATCGAATATCGCGATATTAATTTGGAAACGATTTCGATATCGGATGGATTTGGTTTTAATCGAAATATCAATATATCGCGATATATCGCGATATTGATTAAACATCGCGATGTATTTGCTAGCTTAGACATCTTGCACCCCATGGGTTTGGAGTAAAACCAGAAGAATAGGTCATTAGAACACCTCTCTTATGCTATGATTGTCTCTTCTACAACTTTCACTTGGAGTTTGAAGACTGATGATGTCAAATTTAATTAATCGCGATTATATAGAATATCGCGATATATTGTCGGCGATATATCGTGAATAAAATAAATCGATATCGCCCAAGCTTACTCATGGTTCATATTGAGGCATGTAATACCGTACCAAAATACATGTTGTACATGTAGCTACTATTATTAGCTGCTACTGTATGTGAGGTGCCAAGAAGTCATGATTCTCACAAAAACTTGTATGACCTCATGGTCAACCTATAATAATAGCAGCTTCTTATATACATAGCATGTCACTCAGTGACGCTCAAAGCTCATATACAGAATTTTCCGGCAAGGTATGTGGGACTATGATTGAGTTATGAGATCTGCACTTTTGATTTAGTGCACTGGGTTCTTTTACATGCGTTACACAAAACACAGGACCAACGGCTTTACGTCCCATCCGAAGACAGAGGCATCTTGCTTAAGGACACAGGTGCCACCACTGAGACTTGAACCCACACTTTGCTGATCAGATTCAGAAACACCAGAGTTTGAATCCGGTGCTCTTAACTGCCAGGCCAGGCCACCGCTTACACAGTCTAATATTGGCATGATTCGCTATTTTATTTTGTCAAGACTCAAAACTACTTACAGCAAAGCAGCAGCTTCTTCCAGACATTGCACAGCACTGGGTGCATCTCCAACCAAAAGATTGCGCCGACCTTGGGAAAGGAGGGTAGCTGCCTCTACGTCTACATCAGAACTATAACAACAAAAGACAACAAAGTTAAATCATCAGGAATGTGATAAGACTGTTGAAAAAAACAAAACTGAACTATGACCGTGAAAGCTTGCAGTTTCAAAGCCTAACGTACATTTATCTTTAGTTTAGAGCCCTACTCTGCAATGTGGGGTGTTCCATGTGGTTTTATCTTCGTTTTCTGATGATTTTGATCTTAGAAGTTATAATAGAATAATTAAAACAAAGAAACACATTTCCTGTTAAAAACAAAGAAATCAAATCCCTGGTTAAGGAAGATTACAGGCGAAACAGAGAGAGAAAAAGAGTCGGAAGACATTCTGTTGTGTCCCATCATGGGAAGAAAAGTAATATAAACAGATGGAACCATGATGCGCAACAGGGTGTTTTTTTAATGAAACAGCATCCCAACAAATTTTGCGCCCTCTCGTCTCTTGACAACTTCATTGAATTCTGGGTATTCCGACAATCAATACCTGGCCCCCGATAACCTGTCTATGTCTCTCTCTGTGATGTAGTACTAGTAGGCAAACGAAACACTTGACCACTGCAACCGTTCCGTGTACAAACCAATTGTCATCATGAAACAGAGCAAAATGCTTTGGAAAATTTTCCCTATCCAATCCTGCCACCACTTTTCCATTGGTTTGAAATAACTTACTGGATGAGATATTCCTGACTGATTGAGTGTTTTGTTAGTGTTTGTAAAAATAAGTGAAAAGTGGTTGCAGAGCCAGAATACGGAAAGTTTTCCAAAAACAATCCTAAGAATCTGTTAAAATGGCGAATGGGAAATGAATAAAAATCCCCCCCCCCCAAATAAAAAAAATAATAATAATTGAATCCGGAAACGGAATATAATCCAAAAAAGAAAAGGAAAGGCAAGAAAAAAGCAATTCTGACCCTGAACATGCTGAACACAAATTGAATTTCAATTTTCTTTCACGGTGAAGGAAAATAGTAGTTGGCACCGCCTTAACTTTGGAATGTTATGCTAGTCATCTTCGTACGATCCGACGTTACAACAAAAGACATTCTCTACAAAACTCAAAACCATTCAAAACCAAGAAACCACAAGAAACCACATCTCCAACAGTCCAATGCACATTGAACATGTGCTGTGCGCTGTCAATAAGGGGTCAACAATGGCAGCATACATTTACTGTGTGTGTACTGTTGTTCTGTACTGAAAACTAAAAAACTGCGATGTATTTCTCAGCAATTTCACACTTCTTTCTCTACAGAAAATGAAGGACTCACCTAACTTCCCCTTTGGAGGTACTTGCTCCTGCTTCGGACATCTCGAAAGGTGTTTTTCCCCGGAGAAAACGTAGAGATTCAACTAGAGACAGTGGAGACACGCAGCGTTCTTCAGCAGCGCTACTGCAAAAATAAATGAATAGGTTCAGATAGGTTTCGCGGGAAATTGCTTTGAAGGCACTTGGCTATTCCACTAAACACTCACCCTCCCTCTGTAGAGAATGAAACTGTAATCATATTTTTCCCCGCAGATATCTTCTGTAAATTGTTAAAATCAAAGTCGCAAAAAAAGAACAAATTTGAAGTTATATTGGGTGTATAGAAATAGTAGAACTTGATTTCTTAACTACATTCCTTGTATTTTTCATGATGCAAGCTAAAATTTCGGCATGAAAAACAAAGAAGTTGTGATCCGACGACTGTTGCATTCAATCCTCTGGAATTTGTCACCATGACGTCACTGGTAGCGCCGCCATATTTGCGCATGTTCGTTTGGAGTCCTCGTGTGCAGGCGACGAAGTTGTGACAAATAATCTTTTCAGAAAGTAAGTAGGCAAATTTCGAAGTTATTTTATTGTTTTAATGAATTGAATAGTTTCATAGAAGCTACGTATTGCCAGGTATGTATTCTGTTTTTAGGGTGTCTATCACTTTCTGAAATAATGTATATTTTGATGATTTTTTATAGATTTATTCGGGCATGGTTTTTCGTTTCCTTGCATAAAAGCATTCCGTAACGACATGGCTGATTTTTCGGTTTCAGTGCACGTGCGTGTTTTAACATTGACATGACTGATCAGAAGAAGACGCCGTATTAACAGTTATGTTTGCGGGAGTGCAGTTTTGAACTGTTGAAGAAGTCACTTTAACTTAAAGCTGGGATTATTGGGAAGGTTTGAGCAGAGGCTAAATTGTAACTAACTAACAGTTACTTTTTAAACTTTACAAATGAAGGAAGAGTTCTCACTCGAGTCAACGGAGTGAAATAATTTTTGTTTTTTTAACCAGTTCATGACATGACCATCACAATTCAAACACTTTCAGTTTCCTCATTTTAGTATTTTGCCCTTATTATAATTTACAATCAGTTTTGTATTGTTACATTACAATACAGTTTACACAATGAGAGTTGTGGCCCAATCTTTGTTTTGTGGTAAACCATGTTCAAACCTAATTA
This sequence comes from Asterias rubens, assembly GCF_902459465.1. Lineage (NCBI taxonomy): Eukaryota > Metazoa > Echinodermata > Asteroidea > Forcipulatida > Asteriidae > Asterias > Asterias rubens. The sequence goes on from NC_047073.1 coordinate 14,976,349, forward strand.
ATTAAATGGTGAAGTAGGTACTTTCGTTTGTTCAAAAACTTAGAAGAAAATAAAACAACATCTGCTCATTAACTTATAATGATAATGATAGTTCAGACTTCCTTGTGACAAAGTGCAAACAAAGCGATGATGGAATACAACAATTTAAAATCGAGCTGGCAGATTCCCGTGCTGCAACTTCTTTGTTGATAAACTTTCTGAACATAAATTTAAAATAAAAAACAAAAATTTGACAATTCGTTTGAAAGACAAGTGTATTCCGTTTTTGTCTCCCGACTCTCCAGCCGAGAGTGAAAATAAAAACAAGCGCGCCAATGTTTTGAACCATTGCTTTGCCTCAGATTTCTTATTAACAACGTGAATTTTTTTTTTTTTAACTATTATTTTTTTTTTTTTTACAGTCGTATACTTTTCAAATTCATTATGAACACGGCAGCCGAGAAGTTGAGGAAACAAGTTGAGCAGGTACGGATAGGTGGAAAGGGAACAGCAAGGAGAAAAAAGAAGGTCGTCCACAGAACGTCAGCCACAGACGACAAAAAATTACAGAATAGTCTCAAGAAGCTGAGTGTCAACACAATTCCAGGAATCGAAGAGGTATAGTTTATACAGATAACATTTTTGATAAATGTCTTTCAGTTTTGTTGAAGGCAAAATATGTTGGGGTTTAAAATAAAAATTCCATTAAAAATTTCACCAAAATACAGCCTGAAAATTTATTTAAAAAAATGTACCAGCTCAATAAAGGTGCATCCGAAAATTTACACTAACAAACTAATCAAGCAGACTCCCTCACCCCTGCAAACACAACACTATAAAATGTATTTTTTCTAAATGATTGTTTAAAATTCTGGTCCAGTAAAAATTGTGAACTACAAGTCCTGAGGATTTCACCACAAAATTCTAGCCCTGAAACTGACAAAACTTATTTTGACTCTCCTGAAATCATTGCTGTCGTATTGACTTTTTTCTTTTTTTAATAACTTGATGACTTATGTAGCTGAAACTTCTACAGGTAAATTATATTACATATTTCTTTATTTACAGTCAGTAGGGATTCATGTCATTGCCAAAAACCTGATCTACAAAAGGTATCAAAACACTTTAAGCCATACATCCATTCTCGTATGGGTTTTTTTAATGTTTTTTTTTTTTTACTTTTTCGTTATCCATTGTTTGCAGGTCAACATGATCAAAGACGATGGCACAGTAATCCACTTCAACAACCCCAAGGTACAAGCGTCACTAGGTGCAAACACATTTGCTGTCACCGGCCATGCCGAGTTGAAACAGCTCTCAGAAATGCTACCCGGTATCCTTAACCAGTTGGTGAGTTCAAACGTTCCTCAGGTTCTTAAGGTTTTTTTTCCCCCCGTTAGTCTGTAATGAACTTGTTGTTACCCTTTTTGTGTCACGATTTAAAGGCTTTGGACACTATTGGTAATTGTCAAAGACCAGTCTTCTCACTTGGTGTATCTCAACATATGCATAAAATAACAAACCTGTGAAAATTTGAGCTCACTCAGTCGACGAAGATGCGAGATAATAATGAAAGAAAAAACACCCTTGTCACACAAAGTTGTGTGCGTTTAGATGGTTGATTTCGAGACCTCAAATTCTAAACCTGAGGTCTCGAAATCAAATTCGTGGAAAGTTACTTCTTTCTCAAAAACTATGTCACTTCAGAGGGAGCCGTTTCTCACAATGTTTTATACCATCAACCTCTCCCGATTACTCGTCACCAAGTAAGGTTTTATGCTAGTAAATATTTTGAGTAATTATTAATAGTGTCCACTGCCTTTAATGGGAGACTTTGGAGTCCTTGGAGGCAGTAGAAATGGCAGCAACCCTGATGCAGGGATGATAAATTTCGGTTTCATCTGGCACGCAAAAAAGGACCTGTTATGTCTGCTGCCGCCAGCATCTCAAAAGTCTCCCATTGAATAGTAATACCTCAATGTGTGTAATGAATCTTTTTTTTTTAATAGTAGGCCAATGATGTTTAATGTTTTTTGTGTCTGATAAATATCTATTTTGTTAAGCATCAAAGGATAGTTGCCCTAAAGACAAATGAGATAATTTGAGTTTTTCTCATTTTGAATTATGGTGTGTGGTTTGTGTAAAATATTTCTGGAAAAGATTTTGGCTACAAGCCTAGCTGGTCTTGTGGATTTTCCCAGCATTATTTGAGCCCTGAACCTTCATGAAGTATCAGGCCTATTACAGGTAATCTTACATTGATTAAATGCAGTTCAGACCACGAGCACATTAACAAGTACAGTGGTATAAATTGGTACAACTGCTGCCACCTAGTTTTCCTAAAAGACAGTTCATGATTCCATGTGCAGTTACAGGCCTGCTTTGATCTTGACGACACAGCCCCTTTATGTTTGTACAATCCTGCCCATGTTTTGCTACTTTCATTGTAACAGGCCTGATACTTCACTGAGGCAACAAAGGCGGTTGCCCCCTGCTCATTGCCTTGGTGCCCGTAAAATGCTTCATTAGAATTTTACAATTTCCTCATAGGGTGCCCTTTACCAAGGAGAAAATGCCTCGGTGCCCTTGCCCTTTCGAAAACAAAGCAAAGTGGCCTGTTGTGACAAGATCTAAATGGTGTTGCGTGTCATCTTTTCTTTGCAAACAGGGAGTGGATAATCACAACAGTCTCCGCCAACTTGCGGCCAAGCTACCTGCCATGCAGGAAGCAGCCAAAGCTGCTGGAACCAAACCTGATACCATCGATGAGGATGATGAGCAGGTGCCAGGTAAGGCCCCAGGCCCCCCCACCCCACACCCCGGGGTTTAACCAACATTTTCCAATATGATAACATAAAATAGAATTAAATAACAAACTGTAAGTTGCACAAGCCACACAACCCAGGAGAAGTGGACAGTTGTGGAGTCCTCGGGCTCCTACGATGATCGATGATGAAGGGAAACTGACTGGGTAAATTTTAAACGATTTTACAAAATAGGCAGACCGCCAAATATGGCCTTTATATAACGCGCAGTTTGTAGAGTGCCGGCGTGTTAAACTGGAGGACAGTGTTTCAAATCCCACTGTAGTCAATTTTCCTTTGCTCATCCCCAAATCAAGTAATATTAACTGAGAAACATCTGAATAAGCTGTTTGGGAGATACACGTAGATTCAAAGAATGTCTTGTACAATTGTATTTCATTGTCACACATAACTGCGTAAATTTGAATTCCTCATACTGTAGAGATAGATGCATGGATTACCTTAATTATAATAAATATTTAATCTTAATTTTTCTTTTCTTTTTTCCTGTTTCAGATTTAGTTGAAGACTTTGATGCACCATCAAAGGAAGAATCCTAAGTCTGCAGTCAACTGGAATTTTCATTTACAATACCTCATTCATATTCATAAGCATACATCATTCCAACATTCTGATTGGTCGATTGTCTGCATATCCACCTCATTAAATTTACCTATCCCTTTTATCTCTGTATTCTGTGACTTTGTGCATGCTGAACCATATTTTATATGCAGGGAATATTTTCTGTTTTCTGTATTGCTTTGGTGGCTACACAAACTTGAAAAACTACACAATTTTGAAAAAGGGTCGGGGACAAATACTTCAGCCGACAGAAAAATGTGTGAATATACTAAAGGTATGAATGAGGTAGCGTAAAACAAATAGAATGCGGTTTTTCGTCTGGTTGGATGGTTGACATTATTTCTCTCGCTCCCCACCCCCCTTCCCCACCCACCTTGATGGGGAATCACTCTGGAGGAAATGGCCAAGGAAAGTTGTTGTCAATTTGAAGCCATTTGCGCGTTTGATTTGAATAATTGTCTGGTACAATGAAGTGCTTGATCACAAGTTAACACTTCAGTTTGGAATTCCCTAGACTATCAAGAACGGTGAACACCCGTACACAATTCTGAATGGATGTGTATGGCACAATGGTACATGTACCAGGGTTTGCTCAGCTGGAGGTTCCTATACGAAAGCTTGCCCCAAACCATTTGACATAGCAACTGTCTCTTTAGTCTGAGGAATTCAAAATGTAAGCGGTAACTGTGACTTAGCAAGTCATTGTACTAGACATTATTGAAATCTAACTCGCAAATTGCTCGTTATTTTCCAAATTACCATAGGGCAGTCAAGTGTCCACCATCCACCATGAAATCATGTTGTATTTGTGTAATATATCTGTAAGGATGAATGGCCTGTGTACAGATGGCACGAACTGGGTGCACCAACTTTAATTATTAAAAAGCACTCATGCGAAGTGTGTCGTTGATTGAAGTTTATAAGAAAATTTCAACTTTTGTTTTTCTATATAGTGGAAACTCTAAAATTTACTTTTGTTATTTACAGCTTTTATTAATATGATTTGGAGTTATAATCTGTAGGATTTGGGGTGAGATTATGGGCTTGTCCGGATAGAGGTCAATTTGAATGTGACCTTTTGCTGAAGTGGTTGTATTGAAAGAAATACAGACCTGAACCATTTTCATGAGCTGCATAACCACAAAAAGTAGCTAAGCATAACATGCTCATCAGAAAGAGGTTACCAGCCAAAAAGCCATTTTACATGTAGTATCCGTGACTGGTATCCTGCCCATTTTCGCTTAGCAGAAACTGCACTAAGCAGAAGCAGCTCTATGAAGTTGGGCCTTGACGAGAATCTAGGTGTTACCACAGTAAGCTAAAAATTTTGCTAGAGACATTGTGAGTTGTCTGATACAGATTCTATGCAAATACTTGTACCGTATTCAAAAAATCTAAAGCCACGTTGGTTTATTTTTTATTGGAGACGCACTGTATTACATGTATCTTCCAAAGTCATGGATAAGGATCTAGTTGTAACCACACTAAGCTAAAGACTTTGCTAGATACGTCGCATGTTTTCCGACATTCTATAGAAGTACTTTTATTTGAAAAATCTAAAGCCATGATGGTTTCTATTGGAGACGCACTGTTATTATCTGCCCAACAAATTATATGCACCGTACCTGATCTTCCAAATTGTGAAATCCATCTTATCCACCACTTATCTTGTTGTATTTTCACTGGGAGAGGGAGCCCTCTAGGGAGTGACCCTTACTCCTGATAGTCTATCCCCTCGTCTGATTTATTGATTCAGTACTGCACAACCAAACGGATCTTAGCAGGAGGGTGGGCAACATGGGCACAGCAATATGTTCCCAGCCAATTGTTTTTCGTTATTACATCATTATTTTTATGCTGAAGCATTTTGATGAGTATGACACTGACCCTTTTTGAAAGTTAAAATTAATGGGTAGGGGCGGGGTTGTTTTGTCTTTCGGAGCTGCCTGCATAAAATCCCCTCCTTATGAGATTTTCATCTGAATTTTGTTATTGTGCTATTGTTCACACTAAGATTGTCAAAGTCGTTTATATTTCTCCTGACATTCTTTGAAAGACCATGAACGTGTTTACAAAGCACCAAGATTCAACTTGGAGAAGAGTTGTCGCCACCATAGTGACTTGTATTCTGACATCACACTTTGATAATCAATGGGAGACTAGGGAACACTAGGTGGCAGCAGACTTACTAGGTAAATTTCAGTTGTTTACGTTCTTTCCCAAGAACAAAGAATTTCACCACTGATCTCTTATAAATAGGTGGATTTTAAATCTTCCACCTAGTGTCACCAAATGTTTCATTGATACATATCTTAAGATCCATCTTTGTGAAATAAAACACATGTATTTCCCACCCTTTAGAAATTCTGACTGCTTATAAGTCTTTAATGTAATTAATATAAGTACTTTAAGCATATTATTACCCAAAAAGAATGGATGGCAGGAAATTCTTAAGTTTGAGTGACCAAACGCTATGATTTGGAGTTTCAAGCATGTGGAACTGAAAACCCACAGTACATGTACATTTGTTGTTCTGTGAACTTTGTTCTTTCACTTGGTATTAAATTTCAAAGAGACAATGTTATTATATGTACCTAAATAACTTGGGGTTGAACAAGATAAATAGACTGAGCCATATATGTGCCCTGTGTTCGTGATCTCCCTCTTTCTTTGCATCTCAAAAAAAAACCTGGCCTGGACACCAATCAATTGAAAATTGTAGACTATGTGAAAACAATTAGTTTATACTTAAATAAGATTTGTTTTTAGTACCTCACCACCCTTTAGTCCTCCCATTTGTAGAGCTCTGTTTGAGGGATGTGATTATGGAATTTGAGCTTTGAAATAAAAGGTCTGTGGAATGGCTTAACAAACTATTTTGAATGTTAATAGTGAATTGGTTTAACAAGTAAAATGTCAATACAAAATTTCACAGCGCTGCTTACGGTAAGCAAATGTTAGTGCTTACTGTAGCAGAAAAAGGTGTAAACATATTTAGTGAGTGTTCACTATGGATTTGCATTGTGACGTCATTCATTTTTGTGCAGTAAGCACTGGAATGTTAGCATGCCTTTTTGTGTGCTTACCGTTACTTTAGCAGTGCTATGAAATAGCCGTCGTGCAGTAAGCACAAAATCAGCAGTTAAGCAGCGCTATGAAAATTGGGCCCAGATTCCTCATGCCCTTGTTTCCCCTATTTTGATTGTTTTGTTTGGCTTATGGGGACCAAGTTCCGCTTGGGTCATGCACCACGGCAATCTTTCCCTGGATTTCTGCAGGCCTGGAAGTCTGATTGAAACATGATCTAGCGGGGTTCCACCGAGTCGGTTGGGGGTTGAGGCAGGATGCCTAAAGATCACAACTTTAGTGCACAGTGTAGCATCTCATAGAGGCGGGCGATGCCAAAAGATGACACCTTTGTGCAAGGTGAATGTCCCATACAGGCAAAGGTGCCTTAAGAGGAAAACTGTTTTGCACGGTGTAGCATCTCATAAAAGCGGGAGATGCCAAAAGATGAAAACTTGTTTGCACAGTGTAGCATCTCATGGTGGCAGGGTGCCAAAAGATGAAAACTTGTTTGCACAGTGTAGCATCTCGTAGTGGCAGGGTGCCTAAAGATGAAAACTTGTTTGCACAGTGTAGCATCTCGTAGTGGCAGGGTGCCTAAAGATGAAAACTTGTTTGCACAGTGTATTGTCTTTAGAGGTGGGATGTGCCTAAAGATGAAAACTTTTTGGCCTGGTATGTAGCATCTCATAGAATCGGGAGGTGCCCAAAGATGACTACCATTTTGCATGGTGTAACATCTCATAGAGGCAGGGTTCCACACAACTTTTGTGCATGGTGTAGTGTCTCTAAGAGGCGGGAGAGGTGCCAAAAGATGCCAACTTTTGTGCACGGTGTAGCGTCTCTTACAGGCAGGGTGCCAAAAGATGACAATTTTTCATGGTGTAGCATCTCATAAAACTGGGTCTGTTTGGGTCAGGAGGGAATTAGGGTCAAGTCAATAGATCCTCCGCCTCATACCTCAAGTCCTGCAGAAGTTCTGCTATTTGGGACACTGTCGCATTTATCCTGTTTCGGTGAAAGAAAGGAAGAACACAATCTCTATTTAAAGCCATTATACACTTTCGGTAAACAGTATTGTCCAAGTCCCACACTTCGTGTATCACAACTTATATATAAAATTGGATCCAATTGGTACTTGGATATCAGAATACAAGTTGGTCGACTCAGACACTGGTACTGCAGACTCAATGGCCCAGGTACTCCTACGTGTACTTGCGTACTACTCAGTAGGCATACTACTTGGCCACCCAAACAGAACCTAATACACGTCTAACTCGTAACTCGTACTTAACTACAATACTGCTACAAATAAGATACTAAAAATAATAACTGGCGAATAAAATTTATTATAAATTTTGGAATGCCATTCATGAATGCACAGGGCCCAGTTTCCGAAAGCCTGCAAGCACAAAAACTTGCTAAGCACAGATAAGTATTGCTTAACAGAAACTGGTAACCAGGCAAAGTTACAATATGTTTACATTGTTGTGACTGATGCCCACTCAATTCTTACTTAGCAAAGAAATTTGTCAAGCAGTAGTTTCTGCTTAACAGCTTGATGAAATTGGGCCCAAAGGACACCATCAAAACAGTTCCAGTGAATTAATTTTCCTACATACCTGAGTTTAAGTTGAGTAAGGTCTTCTTCGCTTTCTGGATTCGGCTCTTCTTGATGTTTTTGTTTAATCAACTGCATCATCCCTGTCTGAAATCAAACAAAGTATTCAGTCTCCTGACGATGACTAGAGCAAGCTAGTCGAAACGTTGAGACCAATCCAAGAACTGACTCCGCGGTAGTACAGTTAATTACGATCCTATAAGCTTAAGTAGTAGTCCCAGCCTATTTCTATACCATCCACCCAGGTAATAGTTAATAAGCAGGACAGTTCTTTTCAGAACCGAGAAGTCTCCCGAACACCCGAACAATCTACTCCGCGGTAGTAGAATTAAGCAAGACAGTTCTCTAAGAACAGACTCTACCTGGCAAGTAGATACACACATGAGTAATTACTTCTTTCTCAAAAACTACATTAGTTACTTCAGAGGGAGCCGTTTCTCACAATGTTTTCTGTCAGAAGCTCTCCATTGCTCGTTCCAAGTAAGTTTTTATGCCGACAATTATTTTGAGTAATTACCAAAAGTGTCCAGTGCCTATGACTTTTTTTGTGACTAGCCAGCGGCATCAGTGAGTTCGTCACTTTACGTCCACCCGCTTTTTTCACATGGCCATATTTCATAGTAGAGATGGATGATGATTATTATTGATACTATTTCAATACCATAGGGAAAATATTGAGTTTCAACAACCCTTTATTCTCACCAATTCCAATTTCCTCTTTTCATTTTCTTGAACTTTTCCGATCAGCCTTGCAATCTCGGCATTCTGAAACTCTCCCTGGAATCGTTCTTCTACAGCGATGATACATTGAGATATTCTAGAGAATTCTTGGGTGCATTCGTGGACTGCCTGCCGGTAGACTGGGAAGTCATAGTCTGGCGATGTATCTAGATATTCCAAGTGATGTCTTCATGCAAGACAGTCAGGGAAAAGAGAATACAATTATTAATTGTTTATTTCCTGATTAAAAGGTCTGGACACAATTGGTATTTACCCAAAATAATTGTGAGCATAAATTTTATGCTAACAATTATTTTATGATAAAAGCTTATTATCTTTGGTAATGAGCAATGTGGAGCTGGTGGTAGTACAAAAAACATTGTGAGAAACGGCTCCCTCTAAAGGTGATTTCTCACTCAAAAATAAAAAGACTTCAGGCCTGAAGCCTTTTCTTATGCATCTGAAAGCACACAAATTTTTGCAACAAGGGTGTTTTTTCTTTCATTATTCTATGCAATTTTGAGGACCAACCGAGTCCAAATTTTTTCAGACTTATTATTTTGATGCATACTGTTTGGAAACACTGGGTGAAAATATTTGGTGTTTTTTTTGACAAGTTAATGCAAGTTAGCCCAAAGAAGGCTAAAAGCAACTCTTGTATTAAGGGCCTACATGAAGAAAATATCTAAGATAACAATATTATGCTCAGGAGAGCTGAAGGTAGGAATTGATATTCCTCTGGGCAGGTGCTTCAAGAAGAAAGTATAAAACTATAAAATATAATTTAGGATTTTAGGGTCACACATTTGGGGACTTTGTAACTGGGGAGCCTTATATAGTCTCTAGAAGTACAGTGGTAGCAGAAGTGGTCACCATTTTGAACCAATATTCATTAGTTGTTCTTACTGGTCAAGACGCTTGTAACACTTGATCCTTTCTTCTTGGAGGGAGAAGAACTCCTTGATTGCTTTTGAAGGGTCTTCTTCAACCTGTGATACGCAGGAAATAGTACAGAAAATTAAAACATAAACACTGATAAATCAAAGTGACGGATGTTGCATTGCGCTTTCGTAGACCTAGAGTAACTTGGACGCTGAACTCATTTGAAAACACTTTTAACATCTGGGGTCGTACTGGTAGCACAGATGTCAATTAATTTATTGTTTAAATGAGACCATGGAGGAGTTCTTATTCCTCCATGAGGAGACAGTGCCCCAGTTACTTGGTCTCATGAAACTCTACACCTTTAAAGCCATTGGACACTTTCGGTACAGAATTTTGTTTTAAAGTTCACAGATTTACAAATAACTTACAGGGTTTACAGAAGGTAATGGTGATAGACTTCTCTTGAAATATTATTCCATGAAATGCTTTACTTTTTGCGAAAACATTAAAACAATATAAATTCTCGATATCGAGAATTACGGATTTATTTTAAACACATGTCATGACACGGCGAAACGTGCGGAAACAAAGGTGGGTTTTCCCATTATTGTCTCCCGACTCCGATGACCAATTGAGCCTAAATTTTCACAGGTTTGTTATTTTATATATAAGTTGTGATACACGAAGTGTGGGCCTTGGACAATACTGTTTACCGAAAGTGTCCAATGGCTTTAATGCATACCAACCTCTTGTTGCGATGATCATAACCCTTGTTCCTCCCGATGGCCGGAGGAGGGAGGATTAAGGGGTTCTGGTTCTGGTGATGAACTGCACAATCTCCACATATCTGGATTTACAAGTGACACAATTATCTAGCCTGGCACTTCATGGAGGCAACAAGGCGATTGCCTCTGTGCCCCTTGGTCATTGCCTTTGTGCCCTTGAAATGCTCCAGTAGAAATTTACAATTTCCTCATAGGGTGCCCTTTACCGAGGAGAAAATGCCTTGGTGCCCTTGCCCTTTCAGAAATGAAGCATACAGGCCTGTAATTATCACAACAAACCAACCTCACGACCAAGGTGGAGCCTCAGCTGTTTATTGTGTTACACCAACCTCCGTGTGGCATTTGAGACCCAAAAGTTTGGGGGGCAAGATCATGGCATTTAAAAATCAATTCTTTCTATTTATTCTAGAATAATATTTGAAGTTTGAACTTGTCAGTGTTATCTCCTCATACAGTATAACACACATGCATACATGTCAGAGTCAGTCAGGATAGTTTTCCTGCTACCATAGTACATTTGTTCCAGGCGCGGAGTCAGTCACGGGGTGGAGTCATGTGGAGTCGCAAAGGCCATGACCCCCGTTTCCTCTGCCTGGCCTAGCTTTGCCTTGTTGCCCCTTAAACAGTTTCCAATAGACTTAAGGTAGATTTTCTAAAAATGTTAAAATGGAACTTAAGATTCTGTGTTTTCGGAAGTGCCCTTGCTTGGCTCTGTCCTTACTCTATGCTTGGCCTTTGCAAAATAAGAAAAGAGGGTCCATCCGTAGTATTAGTAATACCCTTTTTTTTTTAAATGCACAAGCTTTCATAGCAACAACTCAGCTTTTTTAAGAAGTTCTTGTTATTCTTTCAAGCATGGAGGAATAAATTAGTTATTCCTCTATACAATTCTGTTCGTCAACTGGCCCCACTTGTGTGGTCAAGGCTTTTAAAATGAAAATTGCTTGTCCAAACACTCTCAAGTCTCACTCAAATCAAATGACAAAGAAAATAATGAAGGTCTAGAGGGACTCTAGGCCGCGCCTGTTATTCCTCAGGCAAACTTGAAATAATAATAACCCTTGGATTTCCTAACCCTTAGACCCAACCCATTTGCTTATTTTAATAATAACTGGATAAGTGAATACGTACAATCTGACTTACCATTGTGAACTTCTCTAGTTCCAAAAAAGTCTACGACTACTGACTGGATGACTGGTCAGCATCGGGTAGTGTGTGCATGTAAAAGTTTGAGCATGTTTACATTTCTGAGGGAAAATCAATTATTAAAATAGGGATGTCAAATTTAAAAGTGTACATTAAATTAACTATACAAGACAATAATAGTAATCTATATACTCAAAACATAAAAAATACATTATTTTATATCTGATATTCGTTTCAAATATTCTTTTTTTTTGCTGAAGTTTAATGTTACCAATAAACACTCTTAATATTACGTTTAGAAGTAGCCCCCTTATTTTAAATGAAACGGCCCTTGAACTGGAGCTTGAGGGCGCTGTATTGCAAATGGCTGCGCCCATGAGATCTTCGATCTTCATGTGTCAAACGTGAGAGAAAGGGTGGGTAGATTTCCTGATTAACAGCATACAAGGTAACTACAGTTGTACCTTTCTCAATGTTAATAACTGTTTAATGGGGTAGTTAAGAGTTGGCATGGGTTTATATCAGTTGTTCAGATAAAAATGTTCAATTAAAATGTCAAATCCGACCAAATCAGCCGGTGACGTGTGTTTTTCCGTTTTCCCAATCCCATGCATGGAGCAATGCCAATGGTTTTCCCTATCATACAATTCAACCAAATTGTTGTTGGGCACAAACCTCAGGCTCCGCTGAGTGCGCAACTTCGATATTTGTGCACGCAAGTATGAGCCTGCTGCGCACCAGATATTGAATATCATGTTCCACGCAAATTTCAAGCCTTGCGCAAATTTGGTGCTTCCAAAATAAAAACTTGTTATTTTACCAGCTTTTGCTGCATGCCATTCTTCATTGCCATTAATAAGTGCGAACACGAATCAAAAGTCATTCCCGAAACTTAATATTCCACATCCATACTTTTTCAAAAAAATCCATTAGAATTCAACAGGTTTTTCTATTAATTACGAACGATGAAGCTTCAAAATGGCGATGTCCAGGGAACTGCGGCTGGACCAAGCGAAACCCTATTATTCAGGTAACTTTCATCCGTTCAGTTCATGTCGAGCTTGATGAAATGTAGCGCGCGAACTTCATCCACTCAATCTAATTTGCCAAACGCAAATTTCACTCCCAAAAGCTTGTAATTTGCGCGGCCCATCTTGAAGTACGCATAGAACAAGGTTCAAGCTTGCGCGGGTGGCTAGTTTGTGCCAAACAGCACCAGTGTCCCATCAAAATTTGCATTATTTTAATTTATATATTATTTATATATTTAGTCGTGGCCTTTTTTATGTTTTCTATACAGAAACTCAAATAATAGGCATAATTTAATAAGATGAATTAAAAAATCACAGATCAGGTTTTTATCTTTTTTGAAAACCCAGAGTGAGATATCAGCATGATGGATTTACATCCCAGCAAGGAGGCATTTTACGCTAACCTGACAGGAACAACACCATTTGAAGTGTCCCTCGTTGTGGCCGTAGCTCCTGCATCGGAGTTACTTCGCTGGACATTGGTTCCGGTTCTGGTGACGCTGTTCGGAAGTGTTGTCAAAAACATATGGTACATCTTGTGTGTTGTTTGTTGTATGTTTGTTTAGATGATTTTCCAATCGAGGGAACTCCGCAAACTCCCAAGGGGACTATTATATCAATCTGGCAACGGGCAGTCTCTCTCACAAACATTGGTTTAACCATAGAGCAAGGACAGATCTCTGTCATGGTTGAACAAGAGTTGCACACATGAAGAAATTATTATTCAGTAACTAGGCGACAATACTTAAATTATAATCATTGTGAAATCAGCGGTCAGCGTGGTAGGATTCAAACCCGCCACCCTGGTGAGTGCATATCCTGCTGTCTATAAGCACTGGACCACGATGACATATTTTCAGAATGCTTAGTAGAGAAATACTTTTTTAAGTTTTCAAAATTGTTATTCAAGCATTCCGGTTGGCTTGATTGTTTCTTTTGCTGCCTTTCTTCACCCTGTGGATTTCGATTTGAATCCCAGACCGGAGCCTTGCATGTGGATTGGGTTTTCAATTCCGACCTAATTTTGTTTATTTCCCTATTTGGAGTTTTTCTCCCACATCATCTTCTCTATCTACGAAGGCCCCTTCAGGCCTACACACAGCGATGTATTTGTAGCATGTCGTGGCCTAGCGGTTTGTAAGAGCATCTGACTCAAGCTCTGGTGTTTTTGATCAGCAGAGTGTCAGGGGTGGACTAAAATCCAATTTGTGACACCTGTGTTCTTAAGCAAGCGTTTGACCATGATGCTTCATCCTTTGGATTGGACATAAAGCATTTGGTCCTGTGTGTTGTGCAACACACGTCAGCGAACCGTGGCGCTTATCAAAAAGAGAAGGGGTTTGCTCTGGTGTTCCTGGTTTGACTGGCAGCATATTGCGTCACTGCATCTTGTAAACCATTACATGGTACTATGTGAAAGGAGTATGGTCTCATAACTCTAGTCCAACACACCTTGCAGGAAAATACTGAACGTGCACTTGCAAAAAAATGTATATTAAGCGCCTAATAAATGTGTCTTATTATTATTGGTAAAGATAAGTGTTTTTCTTTTTTTAACCACTACTGCGCTCCTACTCTTTCCATTTCTCAAACAGGTTTGCTTTTGTCTTGGATTTCATCACCCTGGTCCTGCCCCTTCTCTTTGCCTTCACGTTCTTGAGTGATCACCTACAACACTTCATCGTGGTGCTGCTAGCCACCTCAGCAACACTCCTCCTAGTCGCCTATGTCCACCAACCAACCAAACCCAATCGGGTTAAGAAACCTTCCAAGGCTAAACCAGCTGCCCCTAGACCCCTATGGGAGCTCCCGATGGGTTCGGGGAGACCCCATTTCATGACGATGTTCAGGGTGCACGGGATGGTAGCCTCCGTTATTGCTATTCTTGCGGTCGATTTTCAGATCTTCCCTCGTCGCTTCGCCAAGACGGAGACCTACGGCAGTGGGCTGATGGATGTTGCCGTTGGATCGTTTATGTTCATGAATGCCCTTGTTTCCAAAGAGGCTCGTGGTAAACACCAAGGTATTTTCAGGTAATGAGAGCAGCGCAGGCTTAGCTCATGGTTGCCTAAAGCCCGGTTCATACTTCCTGCAAATGCCATTGCATTACAAATTTTGTTGTCATAAATTCGCAATAAATAATTCGCATCAGTTGAAATGTGCTAAACTCCTGCAAAACATTCGCTGTGAAAACAGCCATGTGACGTCAAAATTCAAATTGCATGCGCAGGAAGTATGAACCAAGCTTTAGTTAACTTTTTCAGTGACCAGCCAGCAGGACCAGTTAGCTTTTCATTTTACTGGTCTGTCAGCTTTATACTACCAACCTCTCCCCATTACTCGTTACCAAGTAAGTTTTTATGCTAATAATTATTTTGACTAATTACCAATAGTGTCCACTGCCTTCAAACTAGCCAGCCGCACCACTTGGAGAGAATTTGGACTGGCCATCAGGTGTTTTAACTGTGACTGGCAAGCAGACAACTATTAAGGGAGAATGCTGCCCAGAAATAATATCGTTGGAACGCCACCGAGTGGCTTGGTGGTAAAGGGCTACGGACTCAAGCTCTGGTGTTTTTGACTGGTCTTGAGTTCCAGTCTTGACTCTTGTGTCTATAAGCAAGACACTTAACAATTGCTTCATCCTTCGGATGGGACGCAATGCCATCCATGTAGGTCCCGCCTGTTGTGTGATGTGTGTAAAAGAACCCAGTTCAAATTATCACTAAGAGAAGGGGTTTTCCCCAGTGTTTCTGGCAGTGGAACGGCAGCACTGAAGCAGCATGTAAACCCCTTGTCAGATGCTACATAAATTGGTCTCAAAATTTAAAAAGTTCAAAACTTGTCTTAAAATGTTTCTGTTTGTTCAAGTGTGCTATAAAAGACTAATGTTATTATCTTATTATTAGAAGGCACTGTTATTAGGAAGAGTCCTAGCCTTCAGACCGATCCTACGTAAGACCGATCCTACGTAAGACTGATCCTACGTAAGACTGATCCTACGTAAGACCGATCCTACGTAAGACTGATCCTACGTAAGACCGATCCTACGTAAGACCGATCCTGCGTAAGACTGATCCTGCGTAAGACCGATCCTGCGTAAGACTGATCCTGCGTAAGACCGATCCTACGTAAGACCGATCCTACGTAAGACCGATCCTGCGTAAGACTGATCCTACGTAAGACCGATCCTGCGTAAGACTGATCCTGCGTAAGACTGATCCTGCGTAAGACCGATCCTACGTAAGACTGATCCTACGTAAGACCGATCCTGCGTAAGACTGATCCTACGTAAGACTGATCCTGCGTAAGACTGATCCTGCGTAAGACTGATCCTGCGTAAGACCGATCCTACGTAAGACCGATCCTACGTAAGACCGATCCTGCGTAAGACTGATCCTACGTAAGACCGATCCTGCGTAAGACTGATCCTACGTAAGACCGATCCTGCGTAAGACCGATCCTGCGTAAGACTGATCCTACGTAAGACCGATCCTGCGTAAGACCGATCCTGCGTAAGACCGATCCTGCGTAAGACCGATCCTACGTAAGACCGATCCTACGTAAGACCGATCCTGCGTAAGACTGATCCTACGTAAGACCGATCCTGCGTAAGACTGATCCTGCGTAAGACTGATCCTGCGTAAGACTGATCCTGCGTAAGACCGATCCTACGTAAGAGCGATCCTACGTAAGACCGATCCTACGTAAGACCGATCCTGCGTAAGACCGATCCTGCGTAAGACTGATCCTGCGTAAGACCGATCCTACGTAAGACCGATCCTACGTAAGACCGATCCTAGGATCGATTTCACAAAACCTGTCTTAAAGGCAGTGGACACTATTGGTAATTACTGAAAATAATTATTAGCATTAAACCTTTCTTGGTGACGAGTAATGGAGAGAGGTTGAAGGTATAAAACATTGTGAGAAACGGCTCCCACTGAAGTGCCATAGTTTTCGAGAAAGAAGTAATTTTCCACGAATTTGATTTCGAGACCTCAGATTTAGAACTTGAGGTCTCGAAATCAACCATCATAACGCACACAACTTTGTGTGACAAGGGTGATTTTTTCTTTCATTATTATCTCGCAACTTCGATGACCGATTCAGCTCAAATTTTCACAGGTTTGTTATTTTATGCTTATGTTGAGATACACCAACTGTGAAGGCTAATCTTTGACAATTACCAATAGTGTCCACTGCCTTTAAGCAGGATGCGTCCCTACTATTATAAGAAGCCACTTTTATTGTTATTATTATTTTTATAGTGCCGGGATCGCTGGAGCCAGCAAGCTCCTTAGTGAGGTATTCTCATCAACTGTTCCTGTGTTTGTTCTCGGTGTGATTCGTCTCATATCTGTAAAGAATACTGGGTACCATGAACATGTGTCTGAGTACGGTGTACACTGGAACTTCTTCTTCACCCTGGCTGTTGTAATCGTAAGTAGCTTCGGAAAGTCTAGCTGCTGTATAAATCATGCCAGAATTGAATCTTTTTAAAGATTATCTGATATAAACAATCACCCTTCTTTTAGGGAAATTCTCAAAAGTCGGGCACGTTCTTTAGCACAAAGGAATGTACTGTAGGCATACGTCCGCAGTGCAGAATGTTTTGCTGGACCGAGACATTGCGCAAGACAACGAGATTGTACCTTTCGGGTTGATACTTTGAAAGTTCCAATAGAATGTCTCAGCAGGGCAACGGACTGGTCTTTGTATGACCGCTGCAGTACTCAACCGTATCCAATTTGAATGTTCCTAAAATGCTTTCCAGTGGGCTTCCATGTGGGCTTCTGAAAAGTGTGTAACCTGTTACTTCCTTTCAAGATATGACTAAAACAAAATTAAAGTGTTAACAATCTTTGAGTGCGTGAGTGTAGTTTCACTTAACTGGTTGCAATCACTACCATTAATAAGAAAAAAATTCCTTGATGACGATACATGTTTCAAATTGGGGCTACTAAAACTGCCTGTGGGCAAGTAAAATGCACAGTTTACTAGCCTGCTTGGCTACAGGCCAAACAGCTTGAGCACAAGGCCTTCTTTCTTATAACACCACTGACATCTTCTATCCATTGTTTCTTTATTATTAACCCCCTTTAGATGTCGTCATCAGTTTGTTTGCTCATCATTCCACCCAGTATGAGTGGCCTTTTCTCATTGGCTATTGCACTAGGCTACCAGCATCTCTTGTCCAATCACGGCCTTGGTGAGTTTGTACTTGAAGGCAGTGATGGGTTTGGGAGTAGGGAAGGCCTGCTGAATGCTAACCGTGAAGGTTTAGTGTCGTGCGTCGGGTACGTTGCAATCTACTTTGCTGGAGTCTGGGCGGGAAGGTTTCTTTTGAAACAAAGGTACGAGACTTCCTCATTTAAAAAAAATTTATGATGTTCTACTTCCCTGGTTTGTTGAAATTAAGTAGGATTTGAAACTAGTAACATCATGTACATGAGTAGGATTTGAAACTTTGCACGGAGACAATCTTGTGGCAGTGTCATGGCCGAGCGGTTAAGAGCACCGGATTCAAGCACTGGTGTTTGATCAGCAGGGTGTTGGTTCGAATCCCGGTTGTGACACTTGCTACATAAAATTGGGGAGGTAGTGCTTTCTGCTCTACCGGCTCTACAGGCTTCGAATTGATGATACCCAAGCCTACATTCGTATGGAAATATATAAAAGGGGTATCCCTGTTTCAGCCCTAGGAGTAGGTGGCAATGGCCTCTGAAAAAAAATAACTGTAGCCCACACCTTGAAGTGGCCTTCAGGCCTCGTGTGTCAGGCAACTTGCATAAAATAAAAATAAATATATTTAGCGCAAAATTACAGGAAGTCTCAAGGTGCTTATGAATTCCACTCACTCACTCACTCACTCAGTCGACCCATGTTGTTGCGTTGCTGCATGTTTGAGTCGGGCTCGACGTCTGACGCGCCACACGAATCTATCCTGCATACATCCGATAAGCTCTTCCTTGTTGTTATCAACTCCACAGGCTGCATTTTCAAGTCCCTTTCTCTTAAATTGTCTTTGTTCACCCCAAAGACGATTTAGAGATACCGTTAGTTTCCTCTGTGGTTCATTGCCTGATGTTTGTAGAATGTCTGGTTGTATTTCAGAACTCTCTTCTTTGATTGGTGGATAGCTTTTCTGCTCTTAAACGTGGTCAACGTTCTATTGTGGGTTCTGGTAGCAGCATCGTCAACCTACATCCAACCTATCTGCAGGAGAACAGCGAATCTATCCTACATCATCTGGACAGTAAGTCGTAATATATCTGGGGCCAATTAATGGCTCTGCCTCTCACTTGGTGTACCTGATCTAATGCATAAAATAACAAATTTGTCAAAATTTTAACTCGATTGGTCGTCGAAGTTGCGAGATAATAATGGAAGAAAAAACACCCGTCACACGAAGTTGTGTGCTTTCAGATGCTTGATTTCGAGACCTCAAATTCTAAATCTGAAGTCTCAAAATCAAATTCGTGGAAAATTACTTTTTTCTAAAAAATAACATTACTTCAGTGGGAGCCGTTTCTCACAGTGTATTATACTATAAACAGCTCCCCATTACCTGTTACCAAGAAAGGTTTTGTGCTAACAATTATTTTGAGTAATTACCAATAGTGTCCACTGCCTTTAAACCGACGTCTTTAAAACATTTTAGTTTAACCATTTCAGCCCCAAAGAAGGGGTTCGCCTGGTGTTCCTAGTTTGATTGGCTGCACTTTGCACCACAGCACCTTGTAAACCATTACATGGTGCTATGTAAAAGGAGTAGGTCTCATAATTCAAACATAGTCCCACATACCTTGCAGGAAAACACTCAAGCGCCTTGAGCGTCACAGAGTGCTGATATAAGCACTATTTAAGAAGCCACTATTATTGTTACTACTTTTATTGATTGGGGCTAAAAGGGTTAAATTGAAATGTAGTTTCCTGTGTCTTTTTTCCTGAATAGTTATCGTATTGTATTCAACTCCTGACATCGTACATGTTGGTTGACATCATCATTACACTAGGTAAGGAGTACATCTGGAGGTCGCCATACAAGCTGTCAAAAGAAAAAGGTATTTTTTGCTGCCAAGTAAAATTATTCAAATACCACAGCCCAATTTCATAGAGCTGCTCAAAACAGAAAACAGGACTCGGGAAAGTACTGAGTATACAGTGCTTTCACACATCGGTGTAACATGGTGTATGGGTCTAAAAAAAAAATAATAATAATACTAATAGAAAACAATTACTTATCAATTTTCTGCTATGCAGGATAGTGCCCTAACATGGGATACCAGCGACAAATTTGCTAAGTGAGATTTGAAGCAAGGACCAACCTATCTAGCCCTATGTTGGCGGTATCCCTATAATGTCAATATCTTTGTTCGGGGTGCCAGTCAGAAGCCATACAACCGTAACAAACAAAGATATTAACAAAACAGGGTGACGGCCAACACAGGCTTAGATAGCTCAGTTGGTAGAGCACGGGCAAATTAATCCAAGGGCCGATGGTTCAAATTTGTTCTTGTAAATTTGTCCTTGTTCAACCCAAAATCATGAAAAAATTACCCAGTCAGTTTCCCTTGTGGTTTATTATTTCAGGCCTGGAATTACAGGCATGCCTCCGTTGCCCCTGGCCTTGGCCTTGGTGCCCCTTCAAAAGTCTCCCATTGACTTTAGGATGTTTCAATGGAAGTGCCCTTTGGAAAATTCTGAGCCTGTTATTAGATTTCTCAATAGTGTTTAGAATTGTTTTTGTAGTAGTTTGTTTTTGCTTTTCCTTTTCAGCGTCTAAACACCCATTGGTTCCAGACTCCATCCTTGTTTCTTCCTTCAGTCCCAACCTCCTTCTCATCTTTCTCTTTTGCAACCTCCTGACGGGAGCAGTCAACATGTCCATCGACACCGTCCAGCAGTCCACAGTAACCAGCATGATAATTCTCATATCGTATTCACTCATCCTATGCTTCATAGCACTAGGGATCCACTTCCATGGTGAAAAGCTCAAGATTAGATGATGATCAAAAAAATAAATTTCTTAGGGACTGGGTTTAGACCAGGCACATCCAAAATCAGTTGTGGTTCTTATGTACCCAGAGAAAAGTGTTTCAAACAAGAACAGACACTGTCACTGTGGTCCTGTGGTTAAACTGTGGGACTTGCTATCACAAGGTTGTGGGTTCGAATCCTACCAAGCTAACCGCTGAATTTGTGCAATTCATAATCATATATCATAAAACAATATTTGTATGAGAGAGATTTTCTGTTAAACTCCATGGTGAAGAGCTCAAGTTTAGATTGATAATAAGCCTAGAAGACTAGTGTCTTAGTTGATTGCTTAGTCGACTCACAGCTACCGTTTTTCAACTACTCGGTTAATCATACTGCCACGACTACTAGATAAATAGTCCTGACTACCTGCTTGGTGAACCAATTGTGTCGCTCAGGACAATGTTGTTGTTGAATTTATATTCACAGCAACATAATTTACTTACAAAACACAATCAGACATCAGTGACCCAATCTTTAAATCCTTTCAGCGTCAATTTTGCTATTGCGCCTGTGGCAAATATTATTCCGCAATGTATCTTGGGAATTAAAAAAAGACAAAGTCGAAGTCAGGAATATTCAAGGAGCGACTAGTTGAGTAGTAAAATTTACTAGTCGCCTCTCTTAGATATCTAAACTGCTCACAAGAAGTTAAGAAACTTTTTTCAATCTTGATATTTTTATTATTTATTACCCTCTTGCATTATGTTGCATATTGATAGAAAGCTGGAGTGTTCTTCTTTAAAATGATACCAAATGTGCAATGATGACATGTTGCTGGACTTGGCCACATTTATGAGAATGAGACAAAGTCACAAATCAAAATAATGTGCAAAAATTTGCAATTTTGTGTTACTGTGTGAACAAACAATTGACACTGTAATTCAAAGAAGCAAGGCAACATACTGATCTTAATCCACTTTAATTAGACAAGAAGTTCAGTAAATTCCCAAACAAGTTGTTTTTCAAGAGATGAGAGTTAATTGTGTTTGGTGTGCTCACTGGTGCAAATCTTGGCATAAACCATTCATAGTTCTGAAGCTTGACCCGTTTGATTATTGATCAATACCTATTGATTTGTGCCTTATTGTCATTCATGTAGCCAATTTCAGCAACATGTCATCAATGCAAATGTATTATCATTTTTAAAAGGAACCCTTCAGCTTTGCATTGAAATGGTTTGATTTCTACCCTTCGATGTTTTCTTTGATATTGCATTTGTACTGTATTTCTCTTCAACATGTTCTGGATTTCTTCTTAGCTTAGGCTTACGTTTCAATTTTGGTTATTGTACATGTAAATATTATTCTTTGTATTTAGCGCCATGACCACTTTGATGGATTTGTGCGCTTTATAAGTTCTCATTATTATTATTATTATTATTGATATGTAATATTGTACAAAGAGAGTAATATATAATACAAAATATACTTCCCCCACAAATCATTTAAAAAAAAGTTTCCCAACTTTTTGTGAGTTTCTGAACTTTTTTGTGAGCATGTGACAACACCCATGATGTCAATTTAAACACCCAAGTTTTTGCAGTACATCTCCATGTGTTCCATTTGTCTCAAGTTTACTGCTTAGCAATGTACTAAACGTGTGTGTGTTTTTAATTTGCAATTACTACTTAAGTTGTACATAGAATATAAAACCGTACAAAAATTAACAGCTAACTTTTGGTTGTGAAACTGCACCAAGTACTTGATTAAGAATAATAAAGAATTGGAACATTTAAACATTTAGTGTATTATTGTGTTGTCAGTCATAAACAAGAACTTAGGTCCAAATTAACACTGAAACGGAGAAGCATTAAGTAAAACAACAGGTTAATTTACGAAAATGCTTTTCAAAAATAGACCATTGTTTACATGTATATTCTTTTATTACACATCCAACCGCACAAACAACATGATAACACGTTTTAGATGTTTTAGATGTTGACGGAAAACCCCAATGTGGAAAATCCGCTCGATCGGGTAGGGACTAAAAACCAAATCCACATGCAAGGCTCTATAGTTCTGAGTGGGATTCGAACCGGGGTCCACTGAGGTTAAAAGGCACTGGGAAACAAACGCACGGACTGAACTAGCCTGAATTTATCATGGGTGTATCTAAACCCAAGGTTTCCATCCGAGTTTTCAATGTTATTGGGAAAATAATGCGATTTTTGGTCATGATCCTATACATAACGATAAAAAGCAGTTTACATTCGTTAACTCGTCTGCCCTCAAACATCAAATTTTTACGCACCTCCATGGTTTGCACATCTGGTGAAGCGGGCAGGCGACTTGCAGATCAGAGTTTTCAGTCTTTGGGACAAAAAATAGACGATTTACATGATTGTAACAATAAAAGGCACTCTACAAAAAATTAATGCGTATAGGCCTACCTCAAGGGTGTGCGCCTCGGGTGTGGCGCAGGTGTGGTGTGACTTCCACTAAACTCGTACGTTGTATATCTAGGCTAATTCCTCAATGATTGTTAAAACCAAACCGATGTAGGCCTAAAACTGTTTAACGCGAAAACCAGTTCAAACCTGTTCAATCCAGTTCAAGCTTGTGGAAGTCGGCATTTCTCGTAGCATGTGTAATAATCGAATCGTAAAAGTAACCGGTGTGAACGTTTATGACGGGCAGGCCAGTTCAATCCAGTTCAATCCAGTTCAAGCTTGTGGAAGTCGGCATTTCTCAAAGCATGTCTAATTCCTTCATGTTGAAACCGAATCGTAAAAGTTACCGGTGTGAATTTTTTAACGCGAAATCCGGTTTAAACCGGTTCAATCCAGCTCAACCCTGTTCAACCCAGTACATGAATTAAACTTGAGGAAGTCGGTGTATATTTAACCGGATGTTATGTTCCTAATGACCCCGACAAATTAATATTGTGTATTATTATTTTTATCCAAAGTCCTTTTTTGTTTATAAAAAATAAAAAATAAATCGCAGTAAAATAGCAGCAAATGCATTTCAGGTTGCATCTCCTGACTCTGAAATTCACTGCCCATCCAAAAGGAAGCCCCTCTCTACTAGACAGTTTAAGGTTGTTTTTAAATACATATCGTTTTGCGAAAACAATCACATTCAATTTTATTAATTTGTGTGGCTCTTTATGTATTTTCTGTAAAAAAAATTATTCAACTTAGTTAAAAAAAATTCTCTTTCTTTAACTTTTTAAAAGCACTTAGAGACTTTCCGGTTGCGCTTTATATTACTGCTTGTTATTGTATAGAATGTTACAGACAACCATGCAGTTCAGGCAATCCCCCAAAAAAGAAAATTATTTCCCATTTCAGTTATTTTGTCTGGGGATTTTCTGCTGCCGAATTGCGCAGTGGTTAGCTTAAAGCATGAACAATTGCCCTGTGCGATGATGGCCTCATGTCGTTTGAGGTTCCCCTTGATTACAAATCAATAAAAAGTATAGGTCCTATGTCTAAAAGGTTAAACCTCCAAAGATCGCCAACAGGCGACTTTTAGAAATTCAAAATGTTCATTTATTTGTGAATGCTGCGGCCAGAGAGATGCGGTTGGTAGGCCTAACCGCTGTCACCTCGCTAAACGTGGATGTAAGTTCCACGTTCTTTAAAGGCAGTGGACACTAATGGTAGTTACTCAAAATAATTATCAGCAAAAAAACTCACTTGGTAATGAGTAATGGGGAGGGGTTGATATAGTATACAACATTGTGAGAAACGGCTCCCTCTCTGAAGTGACGTTCGAAAAGAAGTAATTTTCCACGAATTTGGTTTGGAGACGTGAAGTTTAGAATTTGAGGTCTCGAAATCAAGCATCTATAAAAGCACACACGTCGTGTGACAAGGGTGTTTTTTCTTTCATAGTTCATCTTGCAACTCCGACGACCAATCGAGCTCAAATTTTCACAGGTTTGTTATTTTATGCGTTTTACCAATTGTGTCCAGACACCTTTGGTAGTTATCAAAGACCAGTCTTCTCACTTGTGTATCTCAATCCCCATAATGAGGAGTAGAAGTCGGCAACCAGCAGTTCGCGCGAGAGCAGTGACAACTCGACTATCTCACCGCGTGGGAACATTAACGACTTGTCCGCAAGTCTAAGCTCTTCTTGGCATGTCTTGATCCTGCATGTCCTGATCTTCTTCTACATAAATTCGTCATCTTTGCTCTGCTGGCCAATCCCTATGACGCAATTTATACCCTTTTCCAACAGTCAAAGAGCCTTCCACTTTTGTTGCATCTTCTGGAACGACTTCCCTAGTTCAGATTCAAGCTTTTCAAATTTGTTTGAATCCTGTTGTTGAACTATTGCTTTATATGATTTCATCATTGTTTTATGTTTTGCGCATGGACGCTCCTGTCGTGTTGTATGATGTCTCGATTGCTGTGTGCACTATCAATGTAAATTGGTACAAGTCAAGTTGTGAAATTGACCCCAAATCGCTCTTTTACGGGTCTGAAATTGTCGATGACACGCCGGGAACTTGCGATGATGTCACAGACGCCTGTTAACGGTTTAGTCTAACATCTTGAAGGCGTGAACAAGGTCTCAACTGCGTGCGCATGGTCGTTCAAAATGGAGATATCATGATCTTACCATGATCTTACCAAACAATCGGTACGTATATGCACACCGCGCGTAACGCTATAATTTTTTAAGCGGACCAGCAAATCGCGAGGGCTAATTTAGGGTTGTCTTACCCGCGGTTTCTTCAAGGTTCAATAAACATAGATAAAACGCAATGTACATGTACCCGCTGTTCTTATTCCTCCATGTTGTGTCCATCGCGAACTGTATAGGCGGTCTAGGCTGGCCTACTCAGTGTGGACAATAGTACAGTGTACACATAATGTTCTAATCTTTCGCGGCCAGCCGTATTCCGGAACCTTCTAGGACCGGAACTAAATAGTAGTCCGACAAAAAACAACCACCATGCGGGATGCAACGACACGGCCGTAACATTGTGTGCTTTATAATGGCATGGAGTTTATTGCCCATGGGTAATGGCCGGCACACACAAACGCCAAAGTGGACGAAGTACACGTACCCAGCCCATACCAGTCAAAAAACTGGACCGTAGCATAATTATAATAATTCAACGGCTGTTTTATGTAACGTATACGTTTCAGGTTGTATGCAATTCACGAATCGCCTCAGCAGACAAACTTCATAGTGCCAAGAAGAAGAAAAAAACATTACAAATATTGTCACAAGTGATTTGTGTAGGGTCACCTCTGGTGTCCATTCTTCTAGCAGTGGATATAAACACTAAATATTAATTTGCATCCAGACCAAACGCACCCAGCTGGCCGGTTGGTGCTCCGGATGGCGTATTTCATAGTCAAGTTTACATTAGTTTTGTGTAACAATATAATTGTTTTGTATTATGTCTTTTTATTTGCTTTTTTTTCAATACAGAATAATAAAGTAAATACATGTATACGTACACGTTAAGGGCTCGTTAGTTGATTTTCGTTTAAGATTGGTTTCTTGTCTTCCCGCTTGAAAAAAAAAACCGACACCGTAGGCGCGTACTTACTCACGTTTTGTATTAAAACTGCATATAAAACAGTCGTAGGTAGTTATGTGACTAGTGTGAGCATGCGCCTGAATGACTTGCGGGCAGAGCTCGTGTGTATGTGCAATGTCTAATACGCGTGCACCACAACGTACACGCTTTGCTATAGTGTATTGCAGTAGTTTGCGCTTGAGAAACGAACATTGAATCGTGAATTTTCTTGTCCTAAAAACCGTCTAAACCATCGCGCTAAGATGCAAATGGGTGCCAAGAGTAACCAGGAAGTGATTCTGGACACTATCGACTCACTCCGACGTCGTAAGGCTCGTCCAGACCTCGAGCGAATATGCCACATGGTTGAGCGCAAATATGGCGTTAGTGCAGCCGAAGTTGAATGCGAGTTGGAGCGCTTAGTGGACGATGAAGTCGTTTACAAAGTGGAGTACAAAGGTAGCACAAGCTATCGCAATGCCGCCAAATGGAAGCAGAGCCACCTTAGTGGTAACATTCTCAACTCGGCCGATTCCAGTCGTCTATTAGTGGAGGCCGTGCAAGAATTGAGTGGAGGGGTGAAGGCCTACCCCACCTCGGCAACAACTTCTACAAGACGAGGGAGTTCCACGGCAGGCTCCTCATCAAAGAAGCAATGCGGGCCCATACACATTGAAGATATTGAGAAGCATGTACTCGCTCGTGACCCGGATACCAAATTGACCATCAAGATGCGCTTAAGAGAAGCGCTCGAACGGGAGATCTTCTCGGGGCGTCTGGTCAAAGTAAACGTGGGCTATGCGCTGCCCATTCCAGGGGGTGAGCCGCCAGTAGTCGCAGAGACTTCCAAAAAGGTGGACCGCGTCAAGAAGCGAAAGGTAGGCCTCGTAAAAGGTTCACACAACAAAAATAATACGTAATGCTTACTAACAATCACTGCGCTACCCGAGTCAGAGTTCCTTCCTCCATGTGCCCAATGCAGGAAGTTACAGTCTTGACTTGTTGAGTCTTAGAACTATTTTTTATTTCACGCACCTCGCGCGTCGTGCACTCACCCCAGTCTTTGATGTTCAAACACACTGTTTTTATTATATTGCCATGTGATAACAGTCCGATCCATGGATAGAGCAATTCTCATCACGACCAACAATAAATAACAGTTTGGACGTGTGTGACAAAGGCTCCTTTGAAATCCAGCAAAGTCAATTGCATTGTGTTGTTTAGTGGCCGTTTGTTATACAAGTTTGATAATGATAACTGCACTTATTCATTTAAAACAATGACCTCTATTGTTTTAATTCCTTTAATTCTCTGAAACATCCCGGGTCGTCAGAGTTGATAACGGGGAACACTGGGGTGTGACCCATTTCCGGGTCCAGGCTGACCCAGTTTAAAAAGAAATGATTTAACTCTTTTTTGTTTAGGTTACTGTATTGTTTTGAAATTTTATGAAGATGGATACAAAATGTTTGAATTTAATTGAACTCGGATGTTGCTTCATTTTGACCTGTTTGGGGTCATTTTTGACCCACAATTTGGCCATGCCCATCTCACTGGATCAATTATGACCTGGACCTAAATTCCAAAGCCTGTATTATAAAGCACACAAACTTGCTGAGCACAGAAAAGCATTCCTTAAAGATACTGGACACTATAATTGGTATTGTCGAAGACCAGTCTTCTCACCAGTGTAGGCCTAAAGCAATATTTTCTGCGTAAGCAGCCTCTGTATGAAATTGGTGGCACAGCGCATGTGGTTTTTCAGAGTACGGGGAGAGGTTCGAACCGCAAGTTGCAGATCAGAGCCCCTAAAATAAAATAAAAATCGTGGTTAGTATCTTGTTTTAAATTTAGAGGACCTCGACCACTCAACTACATCGACGTGATCGGGAGAGATACGGAGGCTGAAATTGTGGACCTTCCAAACATGATGGGGGATAAACTCCTCTGACATGACGTTGTGCATGGAATCGCGGTTGCGACCGCTTAATGATGATGATGTAAATTTAAAATCACTTCCGATCTACGATATTCAGGGTCATATAACTTGCTTTGGTCATGCCCCATATTTTTTTCAAGGGGGTTAGTTTAGCTGACAAGCTGATATTGTTTTTGTATGATTAACACTTTACATTAATTGTAGTGAGGCAATAACCCCTACTGTTTACCTTTTTTACACAATATATTTTAATGATATACACAACAGCCACCGATTAGGCTTTGAAAAGATAAGTTTTAGTTTTAAAAGTTCCATCGAGTCCTACTTTTTCTTTCCTTTAGCCGACTTAAACGAGCTGCTGACCGAGTAAACAAATCATTGAAGCTTAAAATATTATTATCAGTATTATAGGCCAAAAACATGTTTAGCATGCATCCTGCCTTTTTGAAAAATAGGGAGGAGGGTGCTTTTATTTTTTAATTTTTTTTTTTTTTTTTCTAAATAGCCGCCCGACACATTTTTAAAGATAATTTTTTTTTTCATCTGAGATCATTAAAATGCATTCTTGTTTTGTTGAAAAAAAGGGGGACAAGAGGAGGCGGCCACCAAAAAGGAAGCGGACGGGGACGCGAAACATGTTTTTTGTTTTTCTGGCCTTATCAATCTTCCAAAAACAATATAGCGCATTGAGGCGTTGTGTCACACGCGTCGTGTATTAGTAGTGGTTCTTGCGTCCGCACACACCGGTAAGGGTGTTTTTAGTACTATCGTGTTTGTAGTTGTACAAAATGTTAACAATCAATAATTTGACAATAATCATGTATTCTGACTATGCACGGCGGATCATCGACATAATGTGCCGCAAAGGCTGGCTGGCTGGCTGGTATTCTATTTTTTTAACCAAGCGACTGATGCATGACGTCTCAGTGTTATGTCAAAAGAAAAACCTGGCGCTGACTTTTTGGGATTTGTAAACCTTGAACTATGGCATGGTTGGTCCTTTTTCTGCCCAGCCGTAAACTTGTATTAGGCCCACATCACGTTATGCGGAAAAAGGTGCGGGAACCCACGGCGCAGGGGGCATTGTGTGTGCACACGTTATACAAATAGTGCAGTGTGACGCGTTCATTGCATATTCATCGATATGCTAATCATGGTATTCACTTTTCAGATCCTCATGAATATTATGACGTATGGTCGACTTCTGCCTGGCCGGTGGAGCGAATAATAATCACCCGAACACGCAGCATTTATTTATGTCCCCCGTCTCCATGATCGCATCGGAAGAGAAACATCCATACTGATAGGGTCCGTAAAAAAAGGCACTGGACACTGTTGGTAATTAATATAAAAAAATCGTAATTTACTTGGTAGCGAGCAATGGAGATCTGTTGATAGTAAAGAACATTGTGAGGAACGGCTCCCCTCTGAAGTAACGTTACGTAGTGTTTTAGAAAGGTAATTTCTCATTCAAATAATGCATTTTAGTATGCATCTGAAAGCACACAAAGTAATGCAACAAGGGTGTTTTTATATCTTTATTCTCCGAGAATAATCTCTTGCAAATTCGATGACCATTGAGCCAATAATACTGACAGTTTGGATATTTTATGCATATTATGTTGTGAAAGGAATACACCAAGTGAGAGTGCCTGTCTTTGACAATTACCAATAGTGTCCCGTGTCTTTAAAGAAACATGAAGAGAAACAAATTAGCTTGCTGAATGGAACACCTCCCTCGTTCCCACCGATCGCTCGCTCCCATGTGTTCGAAACCACACCGTTGCATTCATTGAAATCAAAATACCTCTGCAATGCTGACCAAACGAGTATGTGATGAAGCAGGTCATGAAAAATTTCACACTTTTAACTGATTTCAGACTTTTTTTTTTATCAACTTGGTGACAAAAATAGCTGATATAAAAAAAAGTTCTGCTCTTTAAGGGTTCTACCAAAAGGTGGAAATGTCACCATTTCATATACCTCCTAAAAGTTAGATCGTAGTTTCATACTTTGTTTGTATAGGAATGACTCTCATCCCTGGCTGAGACAAACAACATTTTCCTTCATGCCTTTTTTTAAATTCATGTTTAAATACATTGTGGAACATTTTAAGCAGCAAAATCTAACACCATTGTTTTAGAATTGACATGGAGGATTTGTTTTTCTTCATTTCATCCACTAGGCCAAATAGAAAAGAAACCAGTTAATCGTTCTGCCTTTTTGGAAAAAAGGAAGGATTAGGACCTTTTTCCCTTTTTTTTGTGGCTGGGCTTAAAAAAAAAGAGATTGTTAGAATGAATCTTTTTTTAGGAAAAATAAAAAATAATGTCTTTTTGTTTGTTTTTTCAAAAGGAGCGGGCGGCCTGTTAAAAGGAAGCGGGCGGAAAGCTAAACCTGTTTTTATTATTTATGTTATTTTGCCTTATAATGTTTCATTTTAGTTTTAATATGACTGTTACACTAACAAGCACGTCTCGCAACATCACACGTACGATAGCATGCATGCAATACACACGTTTTTACTGTCACGTCACCAACGTAGGCCAACGTAGTTTTTTCTTCTTCATGCTTTGTATTTTTTTTTAACAAGGCGTGAGGCATTATAGCCAGGTTTTAGTTCAAAATAGGAGACCGTGTCCAACGCCTTTAATGAAAAAAAAAGACAAAATGACTGGGTGCACTACACCGTGCACTACACTGTCCGCTTGTGTTGCGTTCCCTGACTGCAGAAGTATAGCACTGCAAAAAACCGGGTTGTGAAATCCGAAACCTACCGAAGAGAGATGAAAACTAACTTTTAGAAATAAAAAATAACCATAATGAAGCTGTTTTTGCAGAAGTTAATGCTTTTTCAACATCATGGTATCAAATTTGATGATTTTTTAAACAAATCTTTATAGTGTGACAACATCCATGTGTCCAACCTTGGTTGGAAAACTCGACCTGTGACGTTGAAATTGAAAGGTCTGTGGCCGGCAGGAATTCTATTTCATCAAATTAATAAGTTTTATGATGAACTAAAGTGCTATTCACACGACAGCAATTTAACTTTCAAAATGTAGCATTGTTTGAGAAGATTTTGCAACTTGGACAGTAGAAACAATTGTTGTCCTTTCACACAAGGTAAATTTGGTAAATGTTTACAGTTACAATTTAGCAAGGGACTCTTGCTAAATTGCTATCGTGTGAAAGGGGCTTTACTGATTATACAATTCGTACATGTGTCAATGTTTTAGAGGGGAGAGAGGGGGAGGGAGTTCCGTCTGAATGGTCTGAACATAGAGCACGCGACCAGACCTGAATCCTCTAAAGGTGGATGCAGTGTCATTTTAGGAGAGCTGCGTCACCATTTGCCTTTTGGAGATGGTTGCATTTTGGTTTGTGTAAATCTAGACTACTTGGCAAGTCGTAAAAATGTTTGTCGTGGTTTTGCTTGCTTGCAACTATACTCTTGTGAAACTACATGTACACTCTCGCGCCACGAGAGTTGTATGATCGCGTGATGGAGCATGAAACATTTACGACTTGTCCACAAGTCTAAAAACAAAACTGATTCGCGTACAGACCGTGCAAGTAACCTCTCACGCAAACACTTTTTGTGAACCTTGGATTCTCGCGTCGTGTACACTGTTGCTTTCTTCAATGTGAAAAGTAACCAACAAAATTATAGTCTCCTCTCCACTGTCCGCCAATTATGGCTTCCCTCGGTGCAAATGGTACGCACGTAATGATGAGTGCGCATGACCCCTGCTGATAAAACATAAACACATTTTTTCGTTGTTGTTTGCTACTAAAAAGCGCGGGACAGCCCCAACCATGGTTTGTTTAGGTTAGTTAGTTGAAAACTAGAGGATTAACATTATTTCCTTTGCCAATTTTACTGTTTCCATTTTTGTGTGCACTTTGGGCCAAACATACCATTTACCCTGTAAAACACATTCACGTGGTCTCGTTTTTTTTAAAGGCACTGAACACCTATTTCAAAGACCAGTAGTCTCACTTGGTGTATCCCAACATAATTTATGCACAACAAAACAAACCTGTGAAAATTTGGGCTCAATAGGTCATCGAAGTTGGAAGAGAATAATGAAAAAAACGTGTGCTGTCAGATCAGATGCATATATAAAAGGCTTCAGCTGAAGCCCTGTATCATTAATTGACCCGTTTCTCTTCAGAGAGAGCAGTTTCTCACAATGTTGCCGCTATCAGAGCTCTCCAATGCTTGTTACCAAGTAAGTTTGTATACCTTTAGTGAGTAATTACCAATAGTGTCAGGGCCTTTAATGGACTGATTCGCGCCTGAGCGCTTTGCGTATAAACTCTTGCAGAGCCAGTACATATCCTCATGGCATGCAAGATTATACACATTGGTCATACAGACAGTTTTTAATTTTTTGTTTGTGTCATGATTGCCACATTTAAAAGTTATAAAGAATAACAGCAGAACACGGTTTTGAGGTGTGCCACATTTCTTCGCAAAATATCCGTCAAAATAATAATAATGTTTTATGTTTTAATTCATTAAGCTCGTACGTGTAGAAATCATGTCTGCATGAAGACCCGGCTGTGTTGCTCTTCCTGACGTCACAGGTTACATGGTCCGTAGTGACGTCACGATTTTCAATCCTTGAAGATGTTGTTGCCATGTCAATAATAAAAAAGCGCAGCATGCGATGTTTCCCCCAAGATTATTGTTGTCATTTTTTACCAATAGCGAGATGCCTGATTTAGAGTGATTTTTGGAACAGTCATCGGACATCCGGGACTTTGCAGGAAGGATGTTTGTTTGTGTAGACAAAATCAAAAAGTCCTGTCCGGTATACGCGGGTTGCATGACCTCCAATAAGTCACGGATAAAAAGTGAGGTTTATATAACTCATAGAATTCGTTATCATTATCGTCATGTGTGCGTACAGATCCATCGATTAACAATAACATCTTCTTTGAAAATTTACTGGACTATATCCTTATAGCTTTAGTGTGGTTACTGTTTGTTTATAATAGGCATGTACTACTTTTTGAAAAGGGGATCTTTACAACTTACCTTAGCATTAGCAAGTAAATACCACACCGCACACACCCATCCCTCTTCTGGTTTTGCTCTATTGACGGTTTTGCTCTATTTTAATAGAGCAAAACCAGAAGAAGAAAAAAAGAGCTTTAAGAATATTTATTCCGATCCGGAACTGTGTTTGTAATAGGTCCACACATATGGAGCCACATTAAAACAGCGAGTTGCGAAATGATGTTTATTTTCATGAACCAATAGTGTTTGTCATACACGAACTTGTTTTGTTTATTGAACTGTTTCCCGTTCATCTAAGCGTGTTATCTGTTTATTAATTAATAAGTATTTACAACTTTTTGGACCCGGAAAATTCGGTCCATAGAGACATTTTTTATGAAATAATATTCTAACGAGTGGAGTTTGCGAAAGATTGTATAGGCCTATATTATCATGAACGGTTTGTCACGAACTGTTCTAATTAATCTTAGTGTGGTTGTCTGTTTACTTTTTTACTACTTTTAGAAACCGGACCAATTATACATGGAGCCGAATCCCTTGCGAATGAAATTTCGAAAGACTGTGAATTTTCATGGGCGAAATGATTATAAAAACTCAGTAGAGTTAAAAAGGGGCGAATTGTGATCCCGGTAAAATTAGTTTAAAACGAAAGGAATAGAGAGACTGATCGAAGTGTAATTTGTCACTCACCGCCCCCGATTGTAAACTATTATTTGAGAGAGAGGAACAGTGCGGTCATAGTGAATTTGATTAACGCGGATTGTTTTCAAAATGGACGCTGTGTGGTCTGTGCCAAGTTGGGAAAGAACCACGTCATCACCACTCCACGCACCTTGCCTACAGCAGCTCTTTTCTGTGTTCAGTGGTGTATCCGAACCTTGTGTGAAGACCGCGGCCGCTGCCCAAAATATACTGTATATATAGCCATGGCTAAAGCGACAAACTGAGTCCGCATTGCATGTGAATCATGTTGTGTGGCCCTTTAGGGTATTTACTTAAGAGCTGAACTATTTTGTCTTTAAAAACTCGGGAAACAAAAACCCGGTCGCGCTTACATGAAGAGGCGTTGCTTTTAAATAATGTGGCTTTACTTCCAACATTTTTTAACAGCCCGAACCATGCAACGGCTTAGCGTGACCAAAAGCGCGTGTCGCCTGAATGCCGCACTTCTTTTATGATTCTGATTATGTGGTGAATCCGGTGACTGTTTCATGACTCAACTTATTGCCGAGAACGTAGGCTGTGTTTCGCTTCGTGTACGGCATTACGTGAATATCACACTACGATAGGCATGGATGACGGTTGTGTTCGTAATAATAATAATATACATCATGACAGGCCTATTGGACATGCAAGCTCTATCAACCATCGTTGATAGTCCCGTTATAGTCCCAACCAGTTCTCGAAATTCTCCTTTATTTATGTAGGACCCATACCATTTTTTTATCATGCAGAGGGCACTTCAAAATGGCAAAGAAATGTATTTTTTCTAAGACTAGGGCAACGGTCACCCGACCTGCCTTTCCGTTCATGTTAATGTGATCCAAGTGTGCTGTGACGCGCAGAGACGTTCGGGTACATAATTAAATTTTGATCAGATAGAAACAGGAAAAATGGGTCTTGAAAAGTAATCAAAATTATAATACTATCTCAATAATTACTATGTAAATCCATGGGTAGTCATTTATAATTTGGAAGAAGGAAGAATAGCACTGTTTCGAGTAGAAACTGTTCTTACTAGGAAATACTTACAGAAACCAATTACATCTTTTTATGCGCGAATAAATTGCCAATGTTTTTCGGTAACGATGTCAAACCATAATATATGAGCAGTCATCTTGATCGCCCGTTATAAACAATAGTGATTTAACCGTAGCAATTTGTTCAATAAAGTTAAACAATTTATTTTAAAACAATATAAGTTCCGTTAATATTGGAATTCATTCATTGTCACTCTTCGTTTTGTGCCATGGGCGTGTCAGTTTGAAGTGTCGTGCTTTGGTAATGACTCTGAACACCGCACACAATGTATAGGAAGCCCAGGCCGAAATTCACAAAGCTGCTAACTTCACATAAAATACTGCTTGAGAAACGTCTATATTTATTCGGGCAAAACATTCACAAGATAGGCCTACATGTAGACATGTTTAAAAAGACTAAGGTAAGACAACAGTGGGATGCCCTGGAGAGCATAAAAGTTAAAAATATTACTGTCGCCAAAAGGCGTCCGTCTCCTAAATCCCAGAAAAGCCAGGACAAATAATGATACGTTACGGCAAGAAAGGGCATACCAAAAAGCACAGAAGATAATAAAAATCACTGAACAACTATATAAAAGGTCCTACAAGCACAAACATGAACACATATATTGTAAAATACAACCAACATCCCTTTATATGACACAAAATAGAAAGCCAGTGATCGGCTTGTTGCTGGTGCTGGATTTGGTGTTTTGAATCAAGATAAAGTATCCTCCATCATTGTTGTCGAAACCAGTGATGCCGGTTGCCGTTAATCAGAGTTCTTTCACTCAAGGCAGAGTACATCAGTGCTTATCTGTGCAAAGCTGGTCCTACCGCTTTTTCACTTTGCTCTTAGCTCAAAGGAACACGGTGCCTTGGATCGGTCGAGTTGGTCTTTAAAAAGCGTTTGTAACCGTTTGTTATAAAATGCATATGGGTAGAAAGATATTTTTAAAAGTAGAATATAATGATCCACACAAGTATCACTCGAAATTGCGTGGTTTTTCTTTACCTCGTCGACTAACACTGTCGGCCATCTATGGGAGTAAAACTTGTTGACGGGCCCATAATGGCCGACTGTGTTAGTTCGCAAAGTAAAAAAAAAAGAGGAAAACCACGCAATTTCGATGCAAATTTGTGTGGAACATTGTATTCTACTTTTACAACATCTTTCTAACCATACGCATTTTATAGCAAACGGTTAAAAACGCTTTTAAAAGACCAACTCGACCGATCCAAGGCAACGTGTTCCTTTATATTAAAACTGTCGCTATAAGTGGTTAATGTGTTTGCTTTTTATACGAGTCAAGATAAAGCACAATAGCTGTGCACAGGGGCCAAAGTGGGGGTTTCCCATCCCGAATTGTGTCTCGTGTGTCCCTCGACACAGTTATTATATTTTGTTGACCCAGTACGTTCATTCTTTTGACTTTTGCTTTATTTATTTTTTTCACTTTTTATTATTAATTACTTTTTTTTTTTTTTTTTTTTTAGAGTGTACTTTTATAATAATCACAGATAGATCATCTACCTCCATGCGAATGGATACATTGACTTGAGTGACCGCTGTGTATTTTGTAAGTAATGTCTGTAATTTGTAGTTTGCGTTTGGTGGTAATAAATAAAAATCTTGCCAGGAAAATATTGAGATGGGTGTAAATTTAAAGCCATTGGACACTTTCGGTAACAGTATTGTCCAAAGGCCCACACTTCTAAACCCTGTAAGTTATTTGTAAATCTGTAACTTTTATTTTGTTTTCTGTTCCGAAAACCGATAATGGCTTCAAGCATTAAAAAAAAAACGTATTTTTGTTGTTGTGAACATAATTGTCGCAAAAGCAACTTTTTAAGTATAGTTTTCCCTCCGGAAGGCAGTTTTTTACTCTTACTTATAATATTGTTAAGTAATTAGCCAGCATTATCTCTTACGAGCGCCAGCTTCC
Organism: Asterias rubens; assembly: GCF_902459465.1. Taxonomy (NCBI): domain Eukaryota; kingdom Metazoa; phylum Echinodermata; class Asteroidea; order Forcipulatida; family Asteriidae; genus Asterias; species Asterias rubens. Next base: position 15,013,151 of record NC_047073.1, read on the forward strand.
ATTGTCGAGTGTCACAGCAGACGGATTATCCAGTTTCTGATCTAACGTTCATGCAACAGCCGTTGGTGTATCGATTGGCTTCAACTGCGCATGAGCACATTGTTTGATTCGCGGGTTGCTGTTAGATTAAACGCCATTATACTTTGCGCTTCAGAAGGCGACTATTTCAACGTGGTTTCTGCTCTGAAAATACGTGGAAACCCTTGCGCTAAGATGCAAATGGGTGCCAAGAGTAACCAGGAAGTGATTCTGGACACTATTGACTCACTCCGCCGTCGTAAGGCTCGTCCAGACCTCGAGCGAATATGCCACATGGTTGAGCGCAAATATGGCGTTAGTGCAGCCGAAGTTGAATGCGAGTTGGAGCGCTTAGTGGACGATGAAGTCGTTTACAAAGTGGAGTACAAAGGTAGCACAAGCTATCGCAATGCCGCCAAATGGAAGCAGAGCCACCTTAGTGGTAACATTCTCAACTCGGCCGATTCCAGTCGTCTATTAGTGGAGGCCGTGCAAGAATTGAGTGGAGGGGTGAAGGCCGACCCCACCTCGGCAACAACTTCTACAAGAGGGAGTTCCACGACAGGCTCCTCATCTAAGAAGCAATGCGGGCCCATACATATTGAAGATATTGAGAAGCATGTACTCGCTCGTGACCCGGAGACCAAATTGACCATCAAGATGCGCTTAAGAGAAGCGCTCGAACGGGAGATCTTCTCGGGGCGTCTGGTCAAAGTAAACGTGGGCTATGCGCTGCCCATTCCAGGAGGCGAGCCGCAAATGGTAGCAGAGACATCCAAAAAGGTGGACCGCGTCAAGAAGCGAAAGGTAATTGAAATATTCATAACATTGAACTCGGAAGAAGTTTTATCTTTTGCCTGCATAGAACAACCGCGATGCTTTTATTTATGTTTGTGTACCTCAGGGTTGTTGCCGAAACAATTAACATCATTATTTTGTTTCCTGAATTGGAATTTATTCATCACATTCATTTTTTATGACCACACTGCACCCCGATAATAACAACATCCTCTGCCTTCTAGTTTCTGAGAAACAGGTTTTCATTCGTTGACTAAAGTTCTCCGTCATGAATTTCAGTTTTGGTTAAGTATGCCTACCACCATGGAATTCAACTTGAATTTTACCTGGAACTGCTGCGCGATTAGTTTCTGAGATTTTGAATCGAAACCTGTGAGACTATAGCGCGAGTGGATTTTCACAAATGGTAATCCCCCATAAATTATTATGAAATCTTTCAAAAAGATGTAGGGGAATTTGTAATTACATCATGCCTAGTGTACGCTTGGGCGCGTTTGCTGCCGATTGTAGTCTTAAAGAAATAGAGGTAGTGACGTTACGTGGGGCATCAGATAAATGGTTTTGCGGGTTGCACTTTTGGTTTTCGGTGTGTCTACATTTGGATTTGCCAATAACCTCGGGTGCGTGTATGAGTGCGGCATACCGTTATCGTAGTATAAAGCATAGTGCCGCTCAGTGTGCATGTTTTGTCTTCAGTCTGTTTGCCACACCTGGTGTTATGATGATCTGATGAATATGCATAAGGTCATGTTACCACCTCGTATGCCGGCTTTTGTACACACGCGCGCTACGCATTGGAGCGTGGAAACAATATTATGGTTAGACTTCTGCCAAGTCTGCCGAGTGTTGTATTTATCGTGAAAGTTTCGCTTCTGGTTAGTTCTGCCTCTGGTTGCGTTTGTTGTGGTTCCAACGAAAGAGGGCCAGCTTTCATTGAGCTGCCCATCTGCAGATCTTCGTTAATAACTCCAAAAGGTAATTACCAAACGCGACCACCTTTGTTGTAAATTAACTTTCACATGTTATTCTTTTATTTTATACAATAATACATAGGACTAAAAGCAGTGGACACTATTGGTAATTACTCAAAATAATTATTAGAATAAAACCTTTCTTGGTGACGAGTAATGGGGAGAGGTTGATGGTAAAACACATTGTGAGAAACGGCTCCCTCTGAAGTGCCATAGTTTTCGAGAAACAAGTAATTTTCCACGAATTTGATTTCGAGACAGGTTTAGAACTTGAGGTCTCGAAATCGCACACAACTTCGTGTAACAAGGGTGTTTTTTTCTTTCATTATTATCTCGCAAGTTTGATGACCGATTGAGCTCAAATTTTCACAGGTTTGTTATTTTATGCATATACTGAGATACACCAAATGTGAAGGCTAGTCTTTGACAATTACCAATAGTGTCCACTGCCTTTAAAACAATCGAATCGCTCCAAAAACCAAATGTATACATTGCCTTTAAATTAAAAAACTGTGACGTTTCATGAAACCGTGTATGTACCCTATCTTGTAAGAGCCCAAGAGGAAAACGTTTCCGTTGATGTGGTAAAGGATTTGTGCTAGAATTAAATGGAAACAATTTGGTACCAATTGGTTTGTGATTTTTTTTTTAGGGACGGGCATAATGCAATAATGAACGGTATGAAACCAGTTACAAATTGTATATTGTGGCAAAGTATTCTAGTAATCAACACGTTGCCTCATTTAGCTACTTTTTGTTGATCTATGGAATTTGGTCCATGAACAGTGGTGCGTGCTGGTCCGCAAGCTGATTTTGTATTTAAACACGTTTCAAAGTGACGTATCTTTTTGTTTTTTGGTGCGTGCTGGTCCGCAAGTTGATTTTGTATTTATACACATTTCAAAGTGACGTATCTTTTTGTTATAATAAAAGGTCCCGCCCTTGACCTGTGCACGTAGTTGCACTTATAGTCGACATTTCTAAGCAGGAGACTCATTGCGCGTAGGATATACAGTCACTGCTGCTGAACCCTTTGGGTTGAAACATGACGGAAATGCTTTTTGTGGATTCGTTTTGTGATATGTCGGCTTCTACATACTTTTCGCTGTAATATATTCTTTGTCAAAAAGCCTTTGAACAGTACTTATGGATACCGGCGCTATATAAATTATTTTGATTGATTGATTGATGGATACTTATGTTTGCAAGCGCGAGTGAGGTTTTGGCACATTTTAAAGGAACACGTTGCCTTGGGTCGAGTTGGTCTTTGAAAAGCGTTCGTAACCGTGTTATAAGATGCATTTGGGTAGAAGGGTGCTGTAATTGTTTGCCTTTTGTTTTTTGTTAAGCGCATTGGTATTTCTTTCAGTTATGAAATGCGCTATATAATATTAGTAATTAGCTATTATTATTATTATTAAAAGTAGAATACAATGATCCACACAAACATGCCTCGAAATTGCACGGTTTATTTTACCTCGTCGACTAATAACACGGTCGGCCATTAATGGGAGTCACAATGTTTGACTCCCATGACCGACCGTGTTAGTTCGCAACGTAAAAGGAAAACCACGCAATTTCGAGGCAAACTTGTGTGGATCATTATATTCTACTTTTAAAACATCTTTCCAACATGCATATGCATTTTATAATAAACGGTTACAAACGCTTTTTATATAGACCAACTCGACCGATCCAAGGCAACGTGTCCCTTTAAGACCATTTATGCATGGTTCGCCTATAGTTGTTCTAAAAGCGAATAGCATTACACTAACCGTTTAATATCAAAATATTTAAACTTTTAGGGCTGCACATCTCTTGTGCTTGTAATTCGCAGGAGTACTCCAGTTCGTGGAGCAAGATAAGCCCTAGGTGGCTCTTCTGATGATCTAGTTCAATTTTTTTGAACGGATACTTTTTGTTTGGCTGTGACGCCAATTTGTTTGTTGGAGGTTCAAAGTTCATTTTTCAGTGCACGGTTTGGCGGGTGTACTCATTTGCATATTGACATATAACCCATGCTTACCTAATCAAAGTACAGTTTCCTAGTTTTGTCAATGGCATGTACAAGAAGTATAAAGAGCGTTTTTATAAGTGATACATGTATATATATATAGGAAAATGCCTTCCTTTCGCCGTTGCGTTTAGGCCGACGGTAATAAGTAGATAGTTTTAGTTTTTATTTTGCCTATATTATTTGCAAGGCACTTTGGAGGTCACCAATCAAAATTGTCCCCATTAAAACAGAATGCGCCGTTGTTATTTATAGACAGTATTTAATACTATGGACGATTAATGATGAAATAGTTTCTGTTCTGGGCGCTCTATAAAGCTATCGCCATTTAAAGGGAAGGTACACCTTTGGTAATTGTCAAAGACCAGTCTTCTCACTTGGTGTATCCCAACATAAGCATAAAATAACAAGCCTATGGAAATTTGAGCTAAATTGGTCATCGAAGTTGCGAGAAAATGATGAGAGAAAAAACACCCTTGTCACACGAAATAATTGTGTGCTTTTAGATGGGAATAAAATACTTCTGGCTAGAAGTCTTTTCTTATTTTAGTAAAAAAATTAATTACCTCTTTCTCAAAATCTATGCTACTTCAGAGGGAGCTGTTTCTCACAATGTTTTATACTATCAACAGCTCTCCAATGCTCGTAACCAAGTCAGTTTTTAAGTTAATATTTGTTTTGAGTAATAACCTTTGAGTGTACCTTATCTTTAAAGACACTGGACACGTTGGCTAATACTCATAATGCGCATTAGCATATTGTATACAACATTGTGAGTAACAGCTCCCTCTGAAGTAACGAAGTTTTTGAGAAAGAGGTAATTTCTCACTCAAATAATCAAATCTGACCGGGGACATCTGAAAGCACCCAAAATGAGCAGCATTGTTTTTCTTCTTTCATTATTTTCTTGTAAACTTGGTTGACCAATTTGAGTCCAGATTTTTCACAGGTTTGTTGATATGTGCGCAATGTTAAGTGAGCATCTTGGACAATTACTAAACGCGTCGAGTGCCTTTAAGGGTAGTTCCGAACAAGTGGATGTCCATGATGAATGTACGAGATGTGTGTGCTGGTCGAAGGAACAATGATTAGATAGACAATAGCACTCAAAACAAAAACAAATCACGCAAAAACACGTTAGAACGGTTGACCTACGCGCATGCGTTTATTTAGCATGTTTAAAGGCATGGACACCTTTGGGTATATTGCCAAAGACCAATATTTTCACTTGGTGTATCCCAACATTTTGCATTACATACAAACCTGTGACAATTTGAACCCAATTGGTCATCGAAGTTGCAAGAAAATACCCTTTTTGCACCTTTTTGGTGTGCTTTCAGATAACGAACAAAAGGCCTGATGATGACGTATTTTAATATTTGAGTGAGAATTTACCTCTTTCTCAAAAACTGCCTTATTTCAGAGGGAGCTGTTTTTCACAACGTTTATACTATCAACAGCTCTCCATTGCTCGTTACCAAGATACGTTGTTATGCTGAACAATTATTTTGAGTAATTTACAAAATAGTGTCCAGTGCATTTTATAGGCCTACACGACAAGCGCATGTGAAGCTGTGCGGTTCATGGAGTATAGCCCGAAGTATCGATTCGTACTGACATTATGTGCAACAATACGGGCGTGATGATGAATATTAAAATTCAAAACAAAAAATGAATTCAACATTGCGTTTAATGTCGGCACTTCAAGGTGAGGGGTAGAGAAAACGCTTTACTGCGTTTATTTGGTTAAGGCGCTATTATAGTTAATGGATATTTTAATCGCTGCGAGTTGTGACAGCTCGCATAATAATGCACCTTTAATTATGATATGGCATTATTTAATAACGATCTCTCACGATCTGTTGTCAGTTATTACATGAAATGATCCAAATGATTTAGAAATGTTTCTCTATTTGTGCCCGTCGACCGAACCCTTTTCATTCGTGTATGACGACATATTTGGGGCCGAGGAAAGGGAAGACCGGGGGAAAGAAAGAAAAAAAAAACTCCCAATGTAGAACGCGTTATGCAAATGAGATATCGGCTGACGTTGGGGCGATGTGTCACGTACAGTATGTAGCGTGCTAGCTGTACACGGCCAAGTATCGCTGTGTGAATTCACTGTGTTTTCGAGGTCGATGTTGGCCATAGTTTTTTTGTGGTCTGTTTTAATATGCCGCAAACGTAATGTCTACGTGGATGAATGCGCGTATGGCGAACGTGTTTAGTTTTGTCATCGGTTTCCTCTAGCGCAGTTTTATAGCCCAAGCCGTGTCTTCATTTACAATGTATAAACTACCGTCATCACTGTAGCTATAGTATGATAATTTAGTTGGCCCTATACGAAATGTATTTTTTTCACCATTGCGCTTTTCAATTTAACTCAAACCCGGTATTATTATTTCGTGTGACGCTTGCATAGTTGGTAACTGGACGGTAACTGTCCTGTTGTTATGAGAAATAGCCATTATGAAAGGTGAACACAATAGGACACTCATGTTTTTTCCCCAATGGTTTACTCCCAAACCAGTGGACTTGTGTATATGGCCCAAAACGAACGTACATATATTTTTTCACCATTGCGCTTTTCCAAGCCAGTACTATTTCTTGTGGCGCTGGTTTAGTTGGCGAATGGAGGAATGGAGGTTGTTGTTGAAATGTTCAATATGTTCATAATAGGCCTACTTTGTGACTAGCTAGCATTACCAAAATAAGCTTGCCTTTACCAGTTCATCACACCCGAACAAACATCGTGGTGCCCCGCAAAGATATTAACAAAATAGGGAGACCGCCATTATTAGATAGCTCAGTTGGTTTAGAGAGTGTGCACGTTTCTGGATGTTGTATGTTCAAGTCCCGATGTAGTCAATGTCTCTTTATTCAATTTTAACTTATTCCATCGTTATCTATTGGATGTTTTTCACAGACCTTATGCACATGATGACGTCATGTCAGTACGGCGCCCCCGCATTGAGGTCAAAAGGAGGTTGTTCATTGGCCAATCTATGTGCGTTTCGATTGTTTCGTCACCGTTTGACCTCCACAGATTGCGGCTGGATGACGTCAATGCATAAGGTCTATTATTGAGCTAGCCAGCCCGGGACCGCTTGTAGAGAATTCTGACCGTTCCTATCAAGTGTTTAAACTATTTTCCCCAGCTGTTCTGGGCTACTATTTTGGCCACTATCTTGACCCCTGTTAAGAGAGGTCGCTGTGCACCAATAACCAAAGAGGGCCCAAAGGAATAAGCCAACAGTTTGCTGCTGTGATTTAGTTATGATGTGCCAATGCTGCAATGGACGCACCCACACTGAATATTTTTATCTGAACACAGTGAAGTGCTCGTATCACGCACGAGTACTATTATAGCTAGCTGCATGTAAGCGCAGCGGTTCTCCGTTTTAGTTTACACTCTGCGGCTATAGCGGCGCGTAATATAATAGGATTGAAAAATAATAAAAGCGGTAATTGCTCAAAATAGATTACCCCGCTTTCAACTGCCATCAAATTATTGATCTACCTTCTGCACTTGTTCACGCTTTATTGCGTGTGGGAGCAAGACTCCACAATATTGTTCTCATGCAACGATACAATTTGGCAGCTTAATCACAAAGTTGACCAACACTTAAAGACACTCACTTAAAGACAGTGGACACTATTGGTAATTGTCAAAGACTAGTCTTCACAGTTGGTGTATCTCAACATATGAAAATTTCAGCTCAATCGGGCATCGAAGTTGCGAGATAATAATGAAAGAAAAAAAACCTTGTCACACGAAGTTGTGTGCTTTCTGCATGCTTGGTTTCGAGACCTCAAATTCTAAACTTGAGGTCTCAAAATCAAATTCGTGTAAAGTTACTTCTTTCTCGAAAACTACGTCACTTCAGAGGGTAGGGAGCTGTTTCTCACAATGTTTTTACTATCAACCTCTCCCCATTACTCGTAATCAAGAAAGGTTTAATGGTGATAATTATTTTGAGTAATTACCAATAGTGTCCACTGCCTTTAAAGACCCTGGACACTAATGGTAATTGTCAAAGACCAGTCTTCTCACTTGGTGTATCTCAACATATGCATAAAATAACAGACCTGTGAAAATTTGAGCTCAATCGGTCATCAAAGTTGGGAGATAATAAATGACAGAAAAAACACCATTGTCACACGGAGTTGTGCGCTTTCAGATGGTTGATTTCGAGACCTCCAATTTTAAATCTGAGGTCTCAAAATCAAATTCGATGAAAATGACTTCTTTCTCGAAAAGCACGTCACTTCAGAGGGAAACGTTTCTCACAATGTTTTATACCGTCAACCTCTCCCCATTACTCGTTACCAAGTAAGGTTTTGTGCTAATAATTACTTTGAGTATTTACCAATAGTGTCCACTGCCTTTAAAAGAATCGCTTGTAGCAAGACAAAAATAAAAGAGCGTTTGTTTTTGTATGAGCATCTGCGAGACACAGCTTAAACGCAATGTACACCTGGGTCCACTTTACGCAGAATCGTAGGAACTTCACAAATAAAATATTCGTTATCACCACGTCGTACATACGTACACCTGATTGAAGTTCATTACATATAATTAATTAGGTCTTTTTGCCTGTCAATTTTCCTTCAATACAAAAACAAAAGGCTTTTTGACATTCATCACATGGAGACTACACGTCCTCGAAAGTACGTAGTGTGGTGAATTCATCATTGTTAAGGAATTCGTAATTCGTAATTGGGAATCCGTAAATGGGAATCCGTAATTGGGCATCCCGAATGAGTGACGACATCATACAAAGTATAATATTGTGGTTGTTTCTTTCAGCGTATCCGCAAGACACACGGTCCCGACTTCGAGCATGAACCACTCTGCAAACAGCCGTCGTATGACCAACGATGCGACTACTGTTCATTCCACGCCAGCTGCAACAAGTTCGGCCTGGCTGAGGATCTACTTATCTGCAAAGACTGCAGCCTGAAAGGTATGCGAGTTTGGCCTCATGTGGCGCTGATTTTAATTTAGCGCCAAATATGACGCAATTGCGCGCGGAGTGAGAAGCACCACTCGGAGCCCCTCGCCCCTTCCCGACACACGTCTTATTCCATGCCATTGCTAGCTGTCGTCACATTTTACAACCAAAACCCTGCATGAATTACCTTTAAATCAAACGGCATGCCAATACATCTTACGCATTATATCTCGCCTCCATAGACCGTTTGCATTGGTCGCCATCTTTGATGGAATCGTGCACGCGTGAAAGGCCGGCATTTCGCTGAGAGTCGTGTGCAGCTAGTTCGTACACTACTGGCGTACACGTTTTTATTTTTTGTCATCAAAGATGGCTGTCAGTGACGTCATGTGCAATCCATCTTTTTATGGTTCTGCTCACCGTAGAATTCTGTTTTACACCGAGTCATGCAAAGAAGATAATTTCCTTGTGACGTAAGCGCAGAATTTTGCGGTAAACACAGTCATGAAATCAGCCCTGAATGCTTTGGAGCAAACTATTATTTTATAATTGTGTATTGTGAAATAATGTAGAAATATAAATTGATGTTTTTGTTTTGTTTCGGGAAGTAGATGTTTTGCGATGGACCTAAATCAAGATAAAGGTCTTAGCAGTGGTAAATAATGGTTTAGCTTTCATTAATAAGTGGTCAGTTACGCATTTTCCATAAACCTCTTAATGTGTTTGCCTTGCAGTTCATCCATCATGCATGAGATACTCGGCCGAGTTGGCAGAGAGGTCGCGTCTATCGCCCTGGCAGTGCATGGACTGCAAGACATGCCTCGTCTGCAATGAATCTGGAGACGCTGTAAGTACAGTGAACCCATCTAAAACCAAGGTAAAGCTTTGGAGCCTGATGATGACGGACGTGATGCAAACCAACCGTGTGGCTCTCGAAGAGCGAATGGTCATGTGCGGACGTCTTTTTAACCGCCAATGCAGCTGAGTTCGCTGATTGTTAATTATGGCCGATGAATATCTGGTAATCGGATACGGGAGTCTGTGCAAAAATAACATTTTATAGACGACACTTTTTTCCCAAGTTCAAAAGGGAGGCCCAAAAAGGTCAACTTCGTCTGAAATAGCTGAATTATGAAGTCCCTATCTATTAAAAAATGGAGTTTCACTCTATTGCCTTTTCGAAACGTGGGCTTTGGCTTCGTCATTTTATTTGGGAAACCTGTGGGAAATTGCCCTTTTCAAGTGTTGATATCTGGCATTTGTTGTCTAGTTACAAGTAAGTATCAATTGAAGTGAAATCTAAAGTGAAAGGGATCTATAACTCAACCCGGTTTGGATGCAGTGAATTGCAAAAAGAAGCCACCTGTCTGCGATCAAAATTGTCGTGACCAAAATGGTCTGCTTATAAATGGTGGTGTTACAAATGTTCATACTTCTTTTCATGCCTCAATTTTTGCTTGCTCCCTCGTTTGATTGTCACAGGACAAGCTTCTCTTTTGCGACTCCTGCGACAAAGGTTACCACATGTCATGTCACTATCCACCAGTTTTCAAGAAACCAGAAGGTAACGTACCATGATGTTGTTAGCCACTGTAAAACTGATACCCGCGTCCGTTATAGTGTATTTTGTTGGTATCGGCAAAATGGCTGACAGCGGTTGTCAACAATGTTAGACATTTCCGTCAAATTCTAATGTAACAAAAAGAAGGAGCTTCAGAGTTTGAATGTTGTCTCAGACCCCCATAAATGGCCGACCCTGTTTGTTCGCGATGATAAACGCGAATGTAAGGGAAAATAGGGAAACTAGTTGTGGGAATGTGGCCTTTGCCGATACATGCATGGAATTAGCCACAGTCAAATTATGCCATGAGTAGGATAATTGGCTATAGATGGATTGCAATACGCGTCATCGGCCGCCATCGTTGATGTATTTTACATGTGAAAAGTGCACGAGAGTCACGCGCAGCGGGTACACCCATGCACTTTTCACGTGTAAAATACATCAAAGATGGCGGTCGATGACGCGTATTGCAATCCATCTATGGCGACATCACAACTTTGAACAAGTATGGGTATTTGAAGAGGACAAGCATGAACCCATGAAATCAATTGTTTCTAGGGGAAAAGTTTAATAATGTCTCAAGGTGATGGACTCTTTTGGTGATCGCGCCTATGTGTCGGTTGATTATTTAACTGTGAAAAGCTAGGGTTACACTCTTTTCATTACCTAAATTGTATTTATTACAGTGTTTTGTTCCGCCTTATGTAGGGGATTGGTGCCTGCTTTTTACAGCAAGTTTGTTTTATTTGTACACTGCTTCAGTACAGTTTGTTTAGTACTCATTTAATTTTATATAATTATATTTTTTATGACGACGTGCTTGAGAAGACACGTCTTTTAGAGGTTTTAAAACTGTGGAACTTCCTCGGTCTTGGTCAAGATGTTTATAGTGTGCGAAGAATTCAAATAAATAAATAAATAAAATGGTCTTTGTAAATTTCATTTTTTAGGCTAGTGTATTTTTTGACGTCAATGTGATGTCATTTTACAGTTTGTATTTTGAAGTAATTTTTATTGTGTTTTGTGCCTTCAAACTTCTCTGGACTAAGAGGGCGTAATATCAAATCCTAATTCACCAGGGGTAATTAATGGGTACCTGCGAGGGCAGAGATGGTTCTTGTGATTGATTTAGCCAAGTAGCGCATAACTTATGTTGCACAGGTTGCATACTCCCCACCATGGGAGCTGAGATGGTTTAAGGAGTGATTGAAGGCCCAGTGACCAGGGGGAATAATGTGAAGCGCTTTGGGACGTCCTCTGGTGTGAAAAGCGCTATATAAAAACGGGTTATTGTTATTATTATTATGTTTTAGGCAAGTGGGTATGTTTCACCTGCGAGCGAGACGAGGAGATGGAATACTACTCCAGTGATGGTAGTGCTGTGCTTTCAAGCAGTGAAGGTAACTTAACATGATTTTTGTAACTTTTGTAGACATTTTTAAAAGCACAGGTATGGTTTGTCATGCAGTTTTATGGAGGGATGATACCATTCATTTTGTTAAAAATCCAGCCTTATAATTCAAAGGCGCACACTGTCTTCTATAGGCACGCCGTTAAAGGCATCAGACACCTTTGGTAACGGTCAAAGACTAGTCTTTTTGTCAATTTTGGTTTTTACCCATACACCGATGTGTGTTAGCACTGTATACTCAGTACTTTCCAGAGCCCTGTGAAAAAAATATCACGGGCATGTTACTCGGGTGGGATTCGAACCCACGACCCTTGCAATTCTAGAGCAGTGTCTTACCAACTAGACTACCGAGGTTGCCCGGTAGCTGGAGGCAGTTCGAATCCTATGTTTTGGCAGCGGGTACCGCAACAATATAAGAGATGTTAAATTTGCATCGGGGATAAAGAATATTAATTATATATATTCTTTTTGTTGTATCTCAACATATGCATAAAACAACAAACTTGTGAAAATTTGAGCTCAATTTTTATTGGTCGTCCACATTGCGAGAGAATAATGGGGGATAAACACCCTTGTCGCACAAGTTGTGTGCTAAATTCAGATGCCTTGAATTCAAGACCTCGGTTCTCGAATTTAAGACAAGTATTTTAGTGAGAAATTAATTCTTTCTCAAAAACTACGTTACTTCAAAGGGAGCCGTTTCTCACATGTTTTTTGTTTTTACTATCAACAGCTCTCCATTGCTCGTTACCAAGTAAAGTTTTTATAATGACAACTATTTAAAGTAATTACCAATAGTGTCCAGTGCCTTATAAGCGTGTACAGAAATGACAGTTGCCTTAAATGCCTACCAGAACGTAGAACACAAAGGCCGGGGACGTTGACGTCATGATAACAAAGAAATGTTGCCTGAGTGTCAACGCAGATTTGCCAATTGGAAACATATATATTATGCCTAAGAAGACACGCTATTGTTTTGCTCCTTGTTGCCAGGCTAAAGGACGACCTCGCTTCAAATTTCAATGGTGCTCTTGAGTTTAGCGTGAAGTTAAAACTTGTTTTCCGTATTTCTTTTTCAGATTTTTACAGTATTCAGTCTTCTCCATCTGAGCCTGGCATGGACCTCTCCCTAACCGAAGCATCGAGAGAAAACAGGTAACCGTGGATGGTCTACCTCCGTCAATTTGCGTCATTAACAGTTCATTGTGAAGAATGGCGATTCAGATAAAGGCATTGAAGCCTTTTCGAAACGTCTGCAATTGAATTCGCCTCCACCTCAGCTTCTCCATGTGTGCCTTATGGAACAATATACATGCCATTTTTGCACGATTGCAAACCGCCAATATGAAGCCTTCACCAAACCGCGGTCCGCCAATCTCATCCATAGTCACCTTCCGCCTACATTCATTTCATTATGGAGAATCACAGTTACATCTACGTACATACAAAACAACCATTACATGCAAGTACAAGAACTGTCCATAGTACACAGTGCACGCTGCGTTCAGCAGACGACCGAAAGTAAGCTGTCAATATATGTGTTTTGATTGGTCCGAGGGGATGTTTGTCAGCTGCACCCACATCACATGGGACCAATGATAACACAGATATGGAAAGCTCACGTCACTGCACGTGTATCCATTAAATCATTGTATCCAATGGTATCACTGATTCTGTAAAACCAATACCTGGCTCTATCCTTGTGAATGATATGGACAGGGGACCAGTCTAGGAAGACACCGGCTCTGTTTACATGGTTGTTAATACACGTTTTCATTGGCCATTATTTTTTAGCCCAACCGCAGGGAAGGTGAGTCCAGACGTCGCCACGCCCAGCCCATCCAACGCCGCTAGTCTTCCAGAGCAGTCGGCCTCAGCCGGCACCAACGCCCACTACCGCATGACAGACCCCGTAGAGTGGGGCATCGAGGATGTGGTGAGATACTTCAGTGTTCATGGCTTCCCTGAGCAGTGCAATGCCTTCAGAGAACAGGTGAGTGGAGGATACCGTGTTAAAAGGCAGTGGACACTATTGGTAATTACTCAAAATAATTATAAGTATAAAACCTTTCTTGGTGACAAGTAATGGGGAGAGGTTGATAGTATAAAACATTGTAAGAAACAGCTCCCTCTGAAGTGCCATAGTTTTCGAGAAAGAATTTGATTTCGAGACCTCAGATTTAGAACTTGAGGTCTCGAAATCAACCATCTAAACGCACACAACTTCGTGTGACAAGGGCGTTTTCTTCTTTCATTATTATCTGGCAACTTTGATGACCGATTGTGCTCAAATTTTCACAGGTTTGTTATTTTATGCATATGTTGAGATACACCAACTGTGAAGACTAGTCTTTGAATATTACCAATAGTGTCCACTGCCTTTAACCCCGTTGAGATCAATGACTTTATACAAGGGGAATACATAACAATAATAATTATTTTTATCACCTTGTAAACCCATATATTATTAGGTACTACATAATTGGGTCTCAGAATTCATAACTTCAATAACCTACCTTTCTGTAAAAATGAATATACTAAGCACCTTGATTGATTGATTGATTGAATTTATTCGGATAAAAATACAGCAAGAACATACTCAAAATACAAACATGAACTTAACAACAGGAGAAAAGACAAAAAAACAAGATAGAAATACTGCAGAAAATTATCCAAGGATAGCCCAAAAAAGCCAATAACTTAGACTTATTTCCATTGGGGTCCAGATTTAGAACTTGAGGTCTCGAAATCAACCATCTAAACGCACACAACTTCGTGTGACAAGGGCGTTTTCTTCTTTCATTATTATCTGGCAACTTTGATGACCGATTGTGCTCAAATTTTCACAGGTTTGTTATTTTATGCATATGTTGAGATACACCAACTGTGAAGACTAGTCTTTGAATATTACCAATAGTGTCCACTGCCTTTAACCCCGTTGAGATCAATGACTTTATACAAGGGGAATACATAACAATAATAATTATTTTTATCACCTTGTAAACCCATATATTATTAGGTACTACATAATTGGGTCTCAGAATTCATAACTTCAATAACCTACCTTTCTGTAAAAATGAATATACTAAGCGCCTTGAGTACATTGTTGGTAGATACGTGCGCTATATAAGACTTCCAATATCATTATTATTATTATTATTGAAAGTAGTTTATTTTATATTTGTACCAGATACACGGAAAGATTATGTGCTAGTTTTTGGAATGTTTGTGGACCACCTGGAGATCATTTTGAATGAAGCAGTAATTGCATTTGGGTTTTTTGTTTTTTTTGTTTTTTTTTGGTTTTACTGCGCCTTGAACACCCAGCAGGGTGGATATGTGCGCATTACAAGTCTTATTATTATTATTATTATTATTATTATTATTATTATTATTATTAACAACAACGTGTTTATAGTTTGCACTATACACCGGCAATGTATTGTAAGCACCAGGGAATGGCAATATTATCTTTCTCTGCAAAATGTAGCGCTTTGAGTACTCTGTTTGTAGATACGTGCGCTACATAATACTTTAATACTATTATTATTAGTAGGCCTATATCTGGTAATGAAACCAAGGTTGCCTTGTACTAGTGAACGTAAAGGGGAGGCATATAAACGTTTGGTAATCATTTTTAAAATTAATTGCCATAAAAGCTGTTTGTTTGATTTTAGAAGCGTACAGCCGCTTGCGATAGTATTAAACATTTTAAGAAACATTTATCTTCGAAGAAATGTGGTTATGTAAAAAGAAACCATTGTTTAAGCCCCCAAAATGTGAATCGGAGGTGTATTATTCTCCCTGCGTAGACATCACCGCTTTAGATTTTTTGGCGATGTCTAACAAACGCGACCACCTTTTGGAATGAAATGCACACAGTTTATTTTATTGTGTACACGTATGAAGGATTAAAAACAATCGAATGGTTCCGAAAGCCAAATGCGTGCTTTGCCTTTCATCACTGTAGCTCGCAAGCTTGGGAGGCAACGGGACTTTGAAGATTTCTTGGCTTTGCAACATCCATTATTAGAATCTTGTTTTCGTTTTTCAGGAGATTGACGGCAAGTCGCTGCTCCTCATGAAGCGACTAGACGTGCTGACCGGACTGTCACTCAAACTCGGCCCCGCACTCAAGATCTACAACCATGTGACCCGACTGCAGCTCTTCTGCAAGCACGGATGCAAGACGAACGGCAGTAAGGGAGGGAAGAGCAGCAAGGATGCGACTGGGGGCGACAACGCGAAACCAACAGCTTCAAAGCCAGTCGCTGGAACGTCGACGTCGTCGGCAAAGTAATAGTGGACGCATGTCACCTGTAAACCAAGATTGGGATATAAATGTACCTAGATTGGGATGTACTTGTACCCAGATTTGAATATGCTTGTACCTAGATTGGGACATACTTGTACCCAGATTTGAATATGCGTGTACCTATATTGGGATATACTTGTACCCAGATTGTGATGTCCTTGTTCCCGGATTGGGACATACTTGTACCCAGATTGTGATGTCCTTGTTCCCGGATTGGGATATACTTGTACCCAGATTGTGATGTCCTTATTCCCGGATTGGGACATACTTGTACCAAGATTGGAATGGGGATATCCGCGGTCGCCAATCGGATACCCCTCAGTAACGGCAATAAGGGTGCAAGAGAATCAAGAGTTCCCATGATCCAGCAAAAGCTAAAGGTAGCCGTCATGCACTTGTCAATCAAACAGTACGTTTTTCAGCAATTTGCTTCCATGGAAATCTTGCACAGTCTGCAGGAGATTTCGAGCCAGCGAATTTGAAGTTTGGTATTTGATACAATTTGTTTTCTACTTTTGTACTTTACCAAGCATGGTCCAGCCACAACTCTTTTGCTTCTTCCATTCCTAGCAATGTGATACTAAGTCCCTAACGAGACCGGGGTGAAACATTTTGTCTGTGTTCTGTCTACCTTATTCATTATGGTGCAGTCGTCTTAATTTCCTCCCATTCAAAACCAATGTTAACCAGACCGAGGCTGGAAGGAGAAATAGTCTGGATCCTATGTGTACAATGAAGATTTGCATCCATCTCTTTTACATCGGATGCAGGGAACAGTGTCTGCTCCAAAAAGAATTGCCAATTATTATTAAAGTCACCTGGAAGTGGTATTTTTTCAAAATAAAGCTTTTGTCACTAATATATGTGTTTTGATGAGTTGAATGTGAATAAACAGTTAACTAAGGTTTTAAAAAATCAGTTCTTATGTTATTTACAGATTTAAGAGTAGACCCCGACCCGAGAGGGCGCTGTTCGTGACGTCAATCGAGGCAGACTTTGCCTGTAATGCGTAGAGTAAACACAATTGCAAAGTAGATGTACGGACCAAGTCGTGAGTTTCGACCAGGTGTATTGCTGCTGAATGCAGAAAAACACTTTTTGAAATGTACCAACTCACGACTTGGACGTACATGTACTTTGCACGTGTGTTTACTATACGCATTGCAGGCAAAGTCTGTCTCGATTGACGTCACAAAAGGGGTAGGCGGAGTCAGCCCCCCTAACAACTTTATTTTTTTTTTTTAAACATAAATCGTGACAAACAATTACTAAAAAAATTGTTTTATTGTTCGTAAGCATATACTCTTATGTTTGAAAGAAAAAAAATTCTATTTCCAGGTGACTTTAAGACGGGGAACAAGCATTTTCGCAAAAAGCGCTATTTAAGTAAGGTTATTATTATTTATTATTACGTGGCCGGTGTGACGAGAGACTATGTCCCCATGAGGTTCTGTTCCCCGTGGGGCGAATTGTCTGATAACGCCCTCTATTGAATGATCTTCCTTTAGCCTGTGTTAATGATGGATTATATTGGCACTGGACACTATTGGTAATTACTCAAAATATATTTGAGCGTAACAACTTAATTGGTAACGAGCAACGGCGAGCTGCTGATAGTATAACATATTGTGAGAAACGACTCCCTTTGAAGTAAACGTAATTTTGAGAAATGAGCCTTTCTCAGGCATCTGAAGGCACACAAATTTGTGCAACAAGGGTGTTTTTCTTTCATTATTTTCTTAGTTTGCTAGACGAGCAATTGAGCACAAATTTTCACAGGCTTGTTATTTTATGCATATGTTGGGATACACTAAGTGGGAACACTGGTCTTTGACAAGAACCAAACGTGTCCAGTGCATTTTACTTACTTCGTTTGGTTATGTCTGAGATGAAATGGGAGTGGTGGTGTTTCGATTTTTTCAGTGGAGCGTTTTGATTGCAAGGACAAATGAGAGAAAAGAAAAGTGAAAACTATGTTTGTAAATAATTTAAAACGGGATTAACTTTTGGGCAAGGACACGGGGTGCGTTTAAGTGTATTCAATTTGGGTTTGGTTTGGCGGGGGAGGAGTTGGGTTAGGACATAAAATAAATCGAGAAATGCTGCATAATGTGTATTTTATACGTTCGAGATGAATGTGTTAAATAATTTATTTATACAAATGTTTAAAATAGTGTACAGTACGGAATTACATTTTGTATTAGACATAATTCAGCAAGGTAACTGGTAGTTAATGGACTATTTAACTTCAGACTTTGGGCTTAAAGTTTGTGTTAAAAGCAGTGGACACTATTTGTAATTACTCAAAGTAATCATTAGCATATAACCTCACTTGGTACTAAGTAATGGGGAGCTGTTGATAGTATAAAACATTGTGAGAAACGGCTCCCTTTAAAGTAACGTAGTTTTTCGAGAAAGAAGTAATTTTTCTCGAATTTAATTTCGAGACCTCAGATTTAGAATTTGAGTTCTCGAAATCAAGCATCTGAAAGCACACAACTTCGTTTGACAAGGGTGTTTTTTCTTTCAGTATTATCTCGCAACTTCGACGACCGATGAGAGCTCAAACTTTCTTAGGTTTTGTTTATTTTATGCATATGTTGAGATACACCAAAGGAAAAGAATGGTCTTTGACAATTACCAATAGTGTTTACTGCCTTAGTTCTGATCAAAGTGTAAGTTAAGGTAGCGTTTGTAAATACTACAATATTGTTTATTTTAAGTACCCACAACGGCCAAACTAGATAAGGAAAAAAAAAACATACTATGCAACTGTTTTTATCCGTTGTTGTATTTTGCCCTCGTACAATGGTTGACTTATTGTTTGTGAGATATTGGTAGTTATTGGAATTTGAGGCACTGGACACTATTAGTAATTACTCAAAATAATTATTAGCATAAAACCTTACTTGGTAACGAGCAATGGGGAGTTGTTGGTGGTATCAAACATTGTGAGAAACGGCTCCCTCTGATGAAGGAGCATGGTTTTTGAGAAAGTGGTAATTTCTCACTCGAATATTAAAAAACTTCAGGCCTATATAAAGCCTTTTAGATCGGTATCTGAAAGCATACCAATTTGTGCAACACAATGGTGTTTTTCTTTCACTCTTCTCTTCACTAATTGAATCATTTGTTCACAGGTTTGTTATTAATTTATGTATATGTTGGGATACACCAAGTGAGAAGACTGGTCACTGACAATTACCGAAGGTGTCTATAGTGCCTTTAACTCTTTTATTTGAAATCGGTCCCCGAGATGCACAAAATCGACTGCCCCCAAATCATGCAATGTTTGTCGTTGTTTTCACTTAACTTACCCCAAAATTTCGTGGAATTTCCACGGGCTTTTGTTTGAGTGTTGTATACTTATGTATTATTTAAAACTATTTATTTACTAAAGGGATGGAAATTTATTAGTCTCTTCCAACTGACGTACTTTAACCAACATTTAAAAATTTACTGGCCAATTCATGGGTTGTAAATGAAAAGTTGAGTCGGAATTTGAGATCCTATTGGTTTAAGTTAGTTTCTTTAACTACATATTTTCTATTTAAAACATGCAACAATAACTACGTATTATTTAACATCTGTGATGACGTTGCTGCAAAATTTTGTAATAAAAGTTCTATGAACACACTCACAAAAAACACTTCATTGACAATTCTGTGTTTGTTTAACTGTTTTCACATCGAATTGTTATTTTGGCCTGGCATGTTTATTTTACCAGTTGGTGAGAACAACACAATTTTGAGCAATATTGTGCAAAACGTGAACTTATATTACGATACACACAATGCATTATCAATAGTGTCAAATAATGTATGTTCCTACGGAGAGGTGGACATTTTGTTTCGGTGTTGGGTTTTTTAGGTGTTTTTTCCCCATTGTTTATTTTATTAACTTTGTGTATAATGATTCCTCTGTATTTAGTTCAGCGTCAGTTCAGACTGGTGCCTTGAACAATAAACTAACGAAAACGGTAATGGGGTTAAAGGGAACCCGCCGCTAAATAAAAACCACTTGGCCCTCTATAACTACACTGCAAAACAAAATAGGAAAGATATAGATTACTCCAACAAAATGTGCATCCTCTACGACTCAAACCTTGTAAAGTTTGTCCCCGTTCCCGAGGTTGTGAAGTTGTGTAGTGTTCCATTTTAGATTATCCTAAAAAGAAAGACAACTTATATTGCCGGGCGGCAATTTTGTTCTTAAAATTGCCACTGTTGTAGTGCTTTTCAATTGGGAATCCAAAGGAAATCTGCTGCCGGGCGACCTAAGCGTTAAAGTTAGATGTTAATGCACTAATGACGGCCTATAAACGTAGCGTCTCGTATTCTTCATTTGAAAATGCCGGTCGCAAACTCTCATTACGCTCAAGCCGGCCTCAGGTCGACTACGATTTTCGTGCGCCCACAAAAACTGTCGGCAACGCGCAGACAAGCTCAAGCATAGAGCTAGTCACAACAACTGAGAAATCGTACACCTGCGATTGGTTCCCGACCGTCGGGATCACGTCGTACAATTTGACTTGCGATTGTTAACTTTTTCAAGCGGTGCCTGTTTCAGATTGTCTTAAAATCATCACAGCTACGCTCAGGTCGTAAATAATCGCCGACTGATCCTGAAAAGTCAGTCGCCGACTGTTTTTTGTTGACGCAAGTTCGACCTGAGGACGGTGTCAGATGCAATTGTGTCCGCCATGCAATACTGTCAGCTCCAGACACTTTTGCATATGCAATTGTGTCCGGGGCTATGCAAAAACCGTCCGGTGGACATGTACATGACTGTAAGTACATGTATGTGCGCGCATAAACGAGCGTGCATGCACTGAACCTACGCCAGCCCTATATGCAGCATGAATATTCACGTATTTTATGTTTGCAGCGAATACCCAAAGGCCGAACATTTCCCATGTCATCATAACTTTGACATGCACTTAGCTTGTAAAAAAAATGAGGAACGTGTTCCATCGACCAAGAACGTTTAATTTACTGCAAGGACTGTTTTGCACGGGGGCGAACACAACTGCATATGCAAATGTGTCCGGGCGTACACAATAGACCCTTCCCATGAAATATGTAAATTGCACGTAGCGCGTGCGCACTAACGTTTTGGTTGGCAAAATGAAGGGACATTGCGCTGTTTTGTGCACGGCTAATGGGTGCGTGACGCAGACGCGATTGCGCGTCTGCTTAGTGCACAACTCTATGGCGTTTGCCAACCAACAGGGTATGTACGCATGCGTGAATGTAATTAGCATATTTCATGGGAAGGTTCCATTGCATTATGCAGCAGCGTCCGGGCGGACATGATTGCATATGCAAAACCGTCCGGCAGGCATTATTGCATATGCAATAATGTTCTCCGGATAGTATTGCATAGAGGGAATAATTGCATGCGACAACGGCTTAACTGTGAATAAAGGGAGTCAAAACTTTGAATGACTGATTCGCACAGTGTCCCCGTTAATCTTTATGGACGCCCTCTATCGGCAAGAACTTCACACAAGTAAACATGTCGAGTAATGTATGACACATGCACGTGTATGGATTGGATTAACGATCCAAACCAACGTATCAGCTTTGTCAACCCGTCATGTTATTTTCTATATGGTTATATCAACCGGTAAGAAAATTGTAGTTTATTTCATTTATCTGACCAAAGGAGGTTATAGCATTAGAGAAATACTTAGCTTTTCTGCTGTGGTCCGCGAAAATGTTAGTATGCCTTTGGGGGCGGGTTTTGGTTGGTACAGTAGCCAATACAACTCCATGGTAAGGCCAGGGATGACACTCAATGTTGAGACTAAAGAGAGGCAAGAGAATACTGAGCTGTCTCCTGGCGATTGGATTTGTACTATGCCCAATAGGGCAAAGAGTATCGGCCCATGTGCCCATGTTAACACTTCCCTCTTGTACGTACATACCACCTACAGAATCTAAAATCTTCTTAAAGACAGTGGAAACTTTTGGTATTTACTCAAATTAATTATTAGAATAAAAGACGATCAGAGCATACTGATCGAAACGTCGAGTTGAAACCTACGGTTCTTTTCAGAACCACCCTAACTCATTGGAGATAGTTACATGGTGTTACCGCAAACCTTTCTACATCGTATTTCCACCATGCAAATTTTCAAATCCTTGTTAATAAAAACTTAATTTTCCACCAATTTGATTTCGAGACCTCAGAATTAGAATTAGAAATCAATTCAAGCATCTGAAATTTTTTATTACCAATAGTGTCCAGTGCCTTTAAGAATTCCTGGGATTCCAAGCACATAGAAGACACAAAAGGATATACTATGCCACATATCAAGCACCATATAAATATTAGATAGTTTGAACATCAGCAGGTTATACAGCTTATTTCATTAAACATTTCGTCCCATTCGTCTTTGTCCAGCTAATCTCTTGTATAGAATAGCGTTGCATCACCAAACCCGGCTCCAAACTCCCGGACGAGCTCCCTGGGCTGACAGGACCAGGCATGTTGTTGGGGGACTCTTCGGCCGTGTCGAGCAGCCCCATGGCCGGGGTGACAACTCGGTCCGGAGACCCGGTCCATAGCCGTTGACGCCGATGATGATCTCGCACTCGGGTGGCTCCGTAAGTTGCAGAGACGAAATAGTTCATCCTATAGCACGAAATAACACAATGTGGTCCTCTTTTTATATGAAGGGACCGTACGGGAGGGGCAGGGGGGGGGGGTTGACGCAAAATATGTTCAACAAAAATCAAAGCCAATTGAAGTAGGGTCCTTAATACTCGACAATTTCATTATTATGTGGCATCCATCTCTTCATAATTATACTCAGTATTATTTGCTTCAACTGTATGTTTAATTGCCAGTGTCAAAAACAAAAAAATGTGCATTGAATCATGAGTTACTATAATGCAACACTCCACATAGACAATGTGTAGGATTTGGCTCGTGCGAAAAAGTCCCTAGGGTGGGGGTGGCCAGGGGGGTTAATGCATATCGACTCATCATGACACCTACCACATAATTTGACGGCCTTGTCTTCGTAACAGTTCCAAGAATTGCGAAATACTGGAATCGTAAAATCTAGGTTGTAAATTGACACCAAACGTGATATATGAAACTTCCGTGTTCTAGCAAACATAAACAACAGGTGCTGCACGTTCAGAATGTTGCTTTTTTAAATGGTAATTTTCCACTCTTTTGTGGCGTGGCGTGGCCGCGCGGTTTAGTTCACCGGACCGAAGCTCCAATCTTCTTAAGCTGACACTTTTGCGTAACAGTTATTTGCTAAGCAAAAGTTAGCAGGATACCAGTCAAAGATTGCGCATGTGATATGGTAGTTTGGCTGGTAAACTTATTTATGCAAACACATTTTTTCAAGCAGCACTTTGAAATCGGTCCCTTTGGTGTTGTCGGCAGCAGAGTGTGGGTTCATAGTGCGTTCGTTTAGCTCCCCTGGGTCTACCCCAGTGCGTGGCAGTTTATTTGTCTAGGACGAATGTGGGTAATTATCTGCACACGTTCGTCCTGGGAAAAAAAAACGCCACACGTCGGGGTCGACCCAGGGAAGCTAAACGAACGCACCCAATGACTATTGTGCCCGTGAGCAAGGCACCTAACCATTGATTCGTAAAATATTGGAATGTTGTGTGCATTCTTCTCTATATACCAGCCAGGCTTCTAGTGGATAATTACTCATGCCTATATACTGGATTGTGAATTGGGTAACTCTGTTTCATTTGAACAAGGAACAAATCGTATAGAGTGGGGTATGAACCAACGACCTCCGGATAACGTGTCGGGTGCTCTACCAACTGAGCTTTTAGCCCTAATTGGCGGTCTCCCTATTTCTACCAATACTCTTTATGTGTACCCTACATGAGTTTTGTCTTTTATAATTTCGATTTTGTTTTTCACACGTAAATCCACAGCGTATGTGCGGGATTTCCTGATACACTGGGTGCAACAACAAGGAACTCTTATTTTCTGTCAATAGAGGACCTAGGCCTATAGGGAATACATGCTCATGTTGTACTTTCTCTTGTCACTCATTTTGTTTTCTATCAAAACATGGTGTTTGTCAAACAGGAAGTCTGCATCGATAAATCGCTATTATATCAAGCCCAAGTAAACATTTGGAATAACATAATAATTGTTTTAAAGGGTACTTATAGATTTTTGTTTTTAAATAGAAATTTAGTGATTTCACAAAATTTATTTTAGCCGACTTAACCCAAATTATTGCCGCATCTGCTTATCACAAGAGGGCGACAATAATGGTGTCTTGCATTATGAAGGTTGCACTACACCAATAGCAATATTTTAAGGAGTGAAGCCTCTTAACCAACAAATGTTTCTCTAATTACATTTTTTTTTTTCGGTTATACCTTTATGGAATTTTGACAAAATTGTCAAATATTGTGCCCCTGTGGTTATTGACTTTCAAAATTGGATCATTTTGGGATAGCACCTTTTGCCCTCTATACGAATGGCCTTGTTTTGCAGGCACTGGATGGACACTTTTAGCATAAAAACTTCCTCTGAAGTAACGTAGCATTTACCAGTTAATTAGTCACCAGTTAGGATACCGGAAACCACCTAGATTAAAACACACTTGACTTGTACGTACAAAGATCATTACTGCAATTCACGTGTTTTTTTCTCAAGGTGCCGTGATTTCGCAGTTTCCAATATAAATTGTAGATATCTATCTCAAAGATAGTCACATTGGAAGAGCTTAATGGTTTCGTTATAACATTCCTAACCCCCCCCCCCGTGACTCGAAAACGTACGAAATATTAGTATACAAGTGCACTATTGGGGTAGGGCCTACGAACCGAAATATTATTGAAGACGAGCCGGGGTCTGTTCGAAACTTCGAGACCACACCGGCTATTTTCAGAGCACACATTCATCTCAAAAGAGATGTATACATGCATGGTTGTACAGTCAAGTTAACTACACTTGGTTACCTTCAAAATGTTTTGTCAAATTAATCAGCTATTAATGTTCCCGTGACTCCAATGACCGATTGAGCCTAAAATGTCACCGTTTTGAATTGCATTTTGGGCCACGCATATAGTGTAGAGACTCGTCTTTGACAACCTAATAATACTGACATTACCTGCTTTAAAGGCAGTGGACACTATTGGTAATTACTCAAAAATAATTATTAGCATAAAACCTTACTTGGTAAGGAGTAATGGGGAGCTGTTGATAGAATCAAACCTTGTGAGAAACGGCTCCCTCTGAAGTGACGTATAATTATGTTTTCGAGAAAGAAGTAATTTTCTGCGAATTTCATTTCGAGGCCTCAGATTTAGAGTTAATTAATTTGAGGTCTCGAAATCAAGCATCTGACAGCACACTACTTCGTGTGACAGGGGTGTTTTTCATTATTATCTCGCAACTTCGACAACCAATCGAGTTCAAATTTCCACAGGTTTTTGTTTGCATAATATGATGAGATACGCCAAGTGAGATAACTGGTCTTTGACAACTACCAAAGGTGTCACATGTCTTTGAGTGTTGTTGTTTGTAAGTTGTTTCGTTCGTCGCCCTCTGTTTTGTCCGTTTATCTTGTCTCTGTCTCATGCTGGTTACTACATGCCTCGGCTTATCAAATCGGCAGCCATACTAGTTCCTTCATTTTGACTGTATAAACCTTCTCTGTTCGCTATTACATTGTTAATAATTATGCACTTTGTGAAGCTATGTTTTTGACAGTATGGAATTAAATATGAATTGAACTGAATTGAAACTCAAACTTGTGGGGGCCCCACATACGTTTGTCAGAATGAGTCGACGGAAATGCAGAGGCGTCTTTTGTTTCCAAGTCAGGCTAATTACTAACCGAGTGGCATAATGGCATATTGAATAGGCTCTATTCATCCGGTGGTGTTTTTTTTCTCTCGTTTTTTTCCGAGATATGTGTTATTAGTCGTTAAATGAAAACGGGAACCACAATAAAGAAAAAACAATCGAAAATATTTATATTTGAGTGTCTAGAAACTCATACAATGCAGAAACAGTTTGAAAAGGATACATGTCGAGAACATTCATAACAACAATTGTGTTAAAGATCCTGGACACTATTGGTATTGTCAAAAACCAGTCTTTTCACTTGGTGTATCTCAACACATTATGCATAAAATAACAAACCTATATAATAAAAGAAAACACCTTGTCACATCACGAAATTGTCTTGTTAGCTACAGTGATTAAGTTCACTTCTGAATTTTTTATAGAAGTTATAATTACAATCGTATTGACCCACATTCGTTTTGCATCACTTGTGAGTTAGTCAGAGTTTGTGGGAAAACGGGAATGATTTCATTTCCCGTATAAAGCGTGGTTTCCTTTTATTTTCGATGCATGGCCTTGCTGCACTGATCAATGGATGGCAGGTTTCAGATGGGCGTTTTCGAAAACCACGTCTGTTGGTTAACAGCTCCGCACGCTCTCCTTGCCCTTTTGTTCACAGAGCCGCATCCAAAACCTTGGTTTTAAAAGGGCAGTCAGTCCGAATGACGGTGTGATTTTAAGCAGACACGGGAAATTTTGCGGAATTGTACCTTTGATTAGTTTAAGCATGGAATTTCGGCACACAGTCATTATAATAAGTCTAAGGTATTCATAAGGCATTTTTAAGGATACAAAAGTCGAATAACAAGCAGGTTTTTTTTTTTTTTTTATATATATATATATATATTTTTAACAATTAATCGGGGTTTGGTCGCTACCGCAAAAAGCTGGTTATATTACAATGTATTTTGGTCTTATGTGAAAATATGAGACTATCTAGATTAGGTATTCAAACGTGAATACTGAATTTGACTTGGAGTCTCTTTTTAAAAGTACGTTATAGGCACACATCCTATAATGCACTTTTGTGCCTCCACAAAAAACCGCAATGAACAGGAAACTGGTGGGATTGATGTATAAGTACAATGAAATAAAATATTATGCACTCTACCCCTTTAAAGTAGCTCCGCGCCATTGATTCACCTTTTATGTTGATCATTGTCACAGCCACGAAGAGACAGGTCCCCTTACACGAGAAACGCGGAAAGCTTAGCCGTGCTAGTAAGAAACCACACCAGCTTATACTGTGTGCATGTATGTCACAATAATAATATTGCAATTTGTGTGCGTTCTTCCCAAATTCTCCGTTGGGCTGGCTGTAAAATCTGGTTGTCTGCTTCAAAATGGCAGTCTGTGATCGAGGAATAAACTGGGGTTGGGTTCAGACGAGACCAGACACGTGAAAGAGTCGGCTGCAATGTGTCACAAATGGTACGGTGGCTGATCTCCGCCAACAACTAAACACCTTTTTTTGCGTTTGTTTGGTGTTCGTTTCCGCCAAATTCTCCGTTTATTTTAGTCGGGTAAGGGTAACCAAGTCTAGATTTCTGCTTCAAAATGTCACAGAGGCCTATTTTGATCATGGAGGTAGAATTCTACCTTCCTGGTGTGATGTGAACGAGGACTAAACTGGGTTGGGGCTTCAGGCGAGACCAGTGTTGTACTCGTGTTCGGAGAATGACGTGTGTATTGCTGGAGGATGATGTTTTCAACGGCACTGATGAGGGGATTAATGTACGCGATGTCATTATTTGTCTCATCTTGAAACAGACTTTGAAAGTGTAGAACTTCCATTGTTATTTATTTAGAATTCCTTTTAGTGATATTATGAATAATATGGTCATATTATGAATAATATTGTATGTGCCTAGAACCTCCTCAGCATGCAGTATATTTGTATATATACGCGAAACTACAGAAACTGATTCACAAAGGATGCAATAAACAGTAGATTCGTCATTTCGAATCCCCAATAAATAGTAGATTCGTCGGTGCGAATCTGCAATAAACAGCTCCATGGCCATTAAATGTTCAGTAAACAGGCTGTAAACGATGTGACGTCATAAAAATAATAGCCTAAAGGAACGTTACAGAATTGCAAAAATCGTGAAGATCACAGATTTACATAAAACTTACACGGTCTAATGATATTGATAGTTGAAAACATCCCTTGAAATAATTCTGTCTGAAATGTAATATTATTTGATGAGAAATTTGACGCACGTGTGAGCAGCCCGTTCCAGTCGCTTGGGATTGCGGCTCTCCATGCCACGAAGGCTTGACAAAAGGCTATCTAACATCCCATACGTTACTTTGTGAATAATGGCTCTACACTAATCATATTCTGTATACGTGGAGCCATGAATAACAAAAAGGTTTGTTTCCCTTCTCTTGGTACGCTGCCTCTTTTCTGCCTATGCGGATTTGTCGGCCCTATTTATCACGGAGGAACACAGATAAATCTTTGAGGGATTTCATCATTGAAGATAAATAATACTGCCTGGTTTGCCCACCATACATACAATACATCTTTCTCTACGTGCTGCGTGTGGGTCACTGTCCACAGCTGCCACACGCTCCGCATGTTGAGAGTTGTGTGTGCGTGCACACGCAAGCTTGATCCCAAGTTGGTAAAGTGTGTTTATCTGTTCTAGAGTGCCTACACGTTGTTCCGGTTGTAAGTCAGTCACAGTGCATGGCCAGCGTAATCAGTGAACGAAGGATATAAAGCATTGCAACTAGCTCTTCCTTGGACACATACAACCCGGAGTTGGAGCTAGCCACAAGTTTCAGTCCGTTATTCCAGTACAAACATTGAAGGGCTTGGGACCATACCGTTTTTTCCTGTGAATGGAAATTTGGATTTTATGCCATTTTTTTTGTTCTCCTTCATAATTGTAAGAGTACAACATCATCATGGCTCGAGACGGCTTGAGTACAAGTCTACTTATTTTGATATTAGTGGTGACAATAAGCTCAAACTGTGAGTATAAATTAACGTAATTGATGAGTCAAAAAAAGTATCAGTGGGTGGTTTTAAAAAAGTTCCTCCACTTCTTCATTCTTGATGAAATGAACTAGTATCTAGTTTACTCATATTCATTGTGAAAAAGTAGTGGCAGGATACGGACATTTTCCCTGATTTTAGTTATATCTCCACGGTTGTTCATTGTACACGATTTTTTTTGTTCAATCCAAACTTGTTTTGAAAGTACCCTGTCAGTTATTTTCGAGGTTTACTACTTGATAATTAAAATAAACGTCGCATCCTCTTCTGGCGCTTCCCACGTTGTATCATAAACTTTAGTGTGATGATTCACACGGCTGTTATACAGGTTGAGTGGCTTCTAACTCGCACCCCTGAACGAATATGGAAAACATTACTGCAGTAACGATTCTTAGATTGTGTATTCCTGCATAGACTTGATCCGGAGTTTCAGCTTTATCTTAAAATTGTAACCACCTTTTGAAAATGATGGCTCACTTTGCTTAGTTGGTAGAGCGCCTGCACGTCAATCCGGAGGTCGCTTGTTCAACTCCCACCTTAGCCAGTTGTTCTTTCTTTGTTAAACCCAAAAATGTTCAGAGTTTTCTTAGTCGGTGTCCTTTTTGTTTATTACTGGAGATTCATAAAATGTTGACAAAATTATGAAAGACAGACAACTCTGCACGTTTCTATATTAAAAATAGGCATATTAATATGTTTGGTATTAAGAGCTAACAAAATAGTCGCAGACAGTGGTTTGATCAACACTATAGGCCAAAACACGAAATAACAAACCTGTGAAAACTTTGCATAAATCGTTATGAGAACCTTGTGCCAATTTCATCATAAAATACACTGTCCTTCCTTTTGGGTTGTATTTATAAAATCAGCAGTACATTTCCCCATTATTTTAAGGTTTTCAGATACAGTTTCTCTTAAGCCCCATATGACTTCATTTCAGAGGGAAATATTATTTCATGGGAAAAAGTTTCTATAGTATAAACCTCATAGTCAGTTTAGCTTTGACTAAAAATTAAGGATTTCTGTATACCCTTTATCAATACTATAACGTACTACCTTAAACTGATTGAGTATTAACATGGCATGGAACACAGCTGTTGCTGAACTTAGGTATGAAAGTTGTATTTAAAGATGATTTTATTTTCCCCCCAATAGATGCTGAGCAGGTTACCGTGATCAACTCCACCCCATTGGTGTCCAACAGCGACACACTACTGTCCTGCCTGGATGCCGGGGCTGAGCCACCGATCACCCCAGCCTCTCAACTCACCGTCGGCAGACTCACAAACACAGGGGATGTCTTCGTGGGTGACTTGAACGGAGAGATTAGCCAAGACGGGGAGCGTCTTGAGGTCCGATGGGGGAGCCAGATGGGGGAGAGCCGGCGTGGGGTTTTCTACTGCGTCGGAACTCAACAGGACAAGAAAGTTGTCACCATTAAGATGTACAGAGAAGGTAAATCATATGTTAGAGAAAACAAAATTAAATTGTCGATGTGGTTTAATTTCTGCCATTTTCTACAGCTGTAGTGTTTTGTAGTTTCGTGTCAAAAGCTGCGGTGTTTTGCAGTCTTGTAATTTCCTCGTTGCCTACTGTGGTGTTTTGTGGTCTCGTATCCGAGACCTGCCGTTGTTTACAGCTGTGGTGTTTTGTAGTTTCGCATCCACCTTCACGGCTCGATGACATCTTTAGAAAAATACAGAACGCACCTATTTCTATACATTATTTTTTTCACCGCTGACATCTCTCAACAAAAAGATCTTCCGCCAAGAATCTTTTCTATTCATTTGTCCGTAAAGAGAACCAACTGTGGAAATGCTTCATGGAAACGAAAAGTGATAATCTTTACTCACACGCGCAATAAACTTATCATACAATTCAAAAAGTGACAAACCATTTAAAATATTACACATCTTTCGTACCAAAAATAGCAACAGTGAAAATATTATTTTAAAGGCAGGATATACTTCTGGTATTGATTGTCAAAGAGCAGTATCCTCACTCCTTGCATCCCAACATGCATAACATAACAAGTCAGTGACAATTAAAACTCCATTGACCATCGAAGTTGGAAGAAATTAATGAAAGGATAACAAATAAAACAAAATAGTCTTGAAAATCAGAAGAGAGTCGAGTTTTGGCGAATATGAAGTGGTATAATAAAGTCGTTCCATAACGAAAGCGCAATGAAACGGAAGGCTCTTAGACCATAAAGTGTGGAAAAATAAGTTTGAGGAGTTGAGGGATTTGCCAGAAAACGAAATTGACGAACAGGAATTATATATGTTAGAGGTACAATGTGCTGTCCATTGTTTTTAGTGGGTCACTTTACATCAGTTGATTATCATTGAGAGACAATACCAGGAAATACTTATCCCAAAGTCAAACTTGCGGTCACCTTTAAAGGGGCACGCTCAATCATCATTTTGACTATTTATTACTAAAGCATTTTTTATTGTTCACTTTGAATTACTGTAATGTATTATGATTGATCCAATCATCAATACTTTTTACACAAATCAAAATAATAAACCAACCTGATTGGTTAACGAATACTGAGACTGTATGCATAAAAACAGTTGCTTAATAGGCTGGGATGGCTTAAAAACTAAAACAAAAAAAAACACTGTTGATTTAAAGATTGATGCCCTTAGGCACTTTTAGGCTACAGAAAAACACTTGTTCTAAAATGGATATGAAAACATATTTGAAAGTAAACTGATTCACATTAACATCCCTTGAAATTGTGTGTTTTTGTGAAGTTGCACGATACTGATAGAACGCAGGCAGCTTTAATCTGTGGAACAAAGTGTTAAATTTCACCCAATGCCGGACCGTATAATACCACGTTGTATTTCCAGAGGCAAATGTATGGTTTTGTTTTAACTACTGACTCATTAGAAAACACTGTGAGAGTTTAGTGCACGAAAAACTCTTACACAAATATAAGGAGCAATTCCAAGACAGAAAATGGAGACTTGAAGTCAGAGTTCCCCTTTAAGGACACTCACATCCCTTCATGCTCAGCATCCGTGTTTGTTTGACTTCCTTGTTATACCAGTCAGTAAATCCTTACGCATTCGGGCAAGTTGGACAGCACACTTCACCACCAGGACCAAGTGTTGTGTGCTGCCCGGTCTTTCCGGATGTGCATCTCAGATGGCTTATCAATAGCCACAGGTTCAAAGATCCATAATCATGATTTTGGAAAGACTTTTTTACCCAAAGATTTGGAATTATTTTATGTAAGGCTGTGATTAGATACAAGTTAAAGGCATTGCCCATGCACTTGATAGTGTCTTGAGAAAACAAAACAACAACAACAACAACAACTACAACTTATTAACACAAAACAAAGAATCAAAACCGAACATTTGCTTCGAGTTGGTTTGATTTGTTTGGCAAACTGCAAAGAGATTACATTCAAGATTAAAGGAACACGTTGCCTTGGATCGGGCAAGTTGGTCTTTGAAAAGCGTCTGTAACCGTTTGTTATAAAATGCATATGATTAGAGAGATATTCTAAAAGTAGAATACAATGATCCACACAAGTATCACTCGAAATTCCATGGTTTTCCTTTTACCTCGTAGACTAACACGGTCGGCCATTTATGGGAGTCAATGTTTTGACTCCCACAAATGGCCGACCGTGTTAGTTTGCTAAGTAAAAGGAAAACCATGCAATTTAGAGGCACATTTGTGTGGATTATTGTATTCTACTTTTAAATTATCTTTCTAACCATCTGCATTCTATAACAGACGGTTTCAAACACCTTTCAAAGACCAACTCGACCGATCCAAGGCAACGTGTTCCTTTAAAACAATTGAACGGTTCACAAAAACTATACTTTGCTTAACAGTTGACTGGGGAGAAGAAATCAAGTTGACGTTTCATCCCTCATGGAGACATGTCAGGTCGTAACCTGTGGGATACTTCACTTCAAATAAACCACAACAAAACATCGAACTGGTGCGATAAGGCGAGTCGGTAGAGTCTTGTTTATGGTGCAAATTCGCTCACATTTCAAGGAATATGGCAGGAATCTGAAAATATTATCAAAAAATCCAGCAAAGGTCAAGGTTTATACTCTATCGAGATCTCACATGAACACGCTTAAAGGCACTGGACACTATTGGTATAACTCAAAATAATCGTAGGCATAAAAACTTAGTTAGTAACGAGCAATGGAGATATTAACACATTGTGAGTAACGTAGTTTGCGAAAAATAAATGGTAACTTCTTACCCAAATTATGAAAGGCTTCAGGCCTGAAGTTTTAATATTAAATGTCTTATTTATCTAACCTCTCAATTGGTAAATGCGCGGAAAATAACTAGTAATGCAATGCACTTAATCAGTAATGCAAGGCAATTTAATTCATCTCTAAGACTATTTTCTATTTTACGTTTGACTGATTTTTGTTCAAATTAACTCAGTAACGTTTTCAGCGATAATACCATCGGCAAAAGACACACACACCATCAGCGTCATCCTACTGTTTCCAGATCACATATCAGTGGAACAGCCAAGACCGTGTAAATCATATGGGCCGGAAGTAACAGTATATGGCAGTCCATATTGGAATAACAAGAAAATAATATTATGAATTTGTCCACACCAAAATACATAAACAACTGCAAACACATTGATCGATATTACCTACCTCCATGGTAAAACCAGTAACCATCAAATATTGCTCTTGCGTTTTCTATGAAACGTAACAGGTGGTTTTTACTACAAATTATTATATACATCATCACACAATCAGGCCCTATTCTATGAAGCCAGTAATAACAAAAACTGCTAAGCAAGGAAAAATTTAACTTAAACGTCATCACACAATCAGGTCACCTTTTATGAAGCCTATAAGCATACAAATATTGCTAAGCACAGACAAAGAAACTGTGTACCCCAACATTTAGTTTTACATTGTCGCAACTGGTGCCCCGCTCATTTTTTACTTAGCAAAGTATGATTTGCCGAACATAATTTGCTTGACAGCTTTATGAAGTTGGGCCCTCGTAGGGACCGAAACCCAACCAACACGGCCCGGGATTCGAACCGGGGTCCCAGGTGGCTGAGGCTTGGTGGAAACCACTTCGCCAACCTGTATACCCATTAAGCAACGTGGCCTTGCCTGGATGAACTTAACACCTGGAAAACGCATTTTCAGACTTATTTGTTCGTTCCAGGCTCTGTCTGTCACAGGTTTTTACCTCTTTTAAATAATCAAGAGCCTACGACGTGGTTCGATTAAGAATATCGGAATGTTTGCTAAGAAAGAAAACACAACAGACAGCAATTTAGTTAGATTCTCTTCTCTCTCAATTATAGTTATTATTATTATGAAAATTATCTCAATATCTCAATATCAAGGATTCAACAAATACAACACAATCCATTCAGTTTTAAAAAACAATCAATAAGGCAATGGTTCAAAATCATATTAACTCCTTCAGTATTATCAACGGTTCACAACTGTGCGAAATGGTATTTGAACGGCAATTCACCAAGGTGAAACAACAAGTAAAAATACTCAACCATATATGAGTCTGAGGAAATATTAACAATCGCAGGTTTGTAAAATGAAACAGCAATAATAAATACTGAAGCAGTTAATGGCAACGAAAATACACAATGATATATAATAGGTCTTAGCTGGTTCCGCGCTTCCACTGGACTTGGCAGAGACTCTGTCTTGGGAGATCGACATCAGATTGGCTCCGAAGTCCAAGAAGTGACTCTGACGAATTCCAGGAAGACGACGAAGGGGGTTGAGAGCGGGACTGGCGAAAAGTTGAACCGGGTCAACTTCCCAAGCGAGGCCTGTGGGCTAGTCTGTATCAACAGAGCACGTGGTAAAGATGCAAGAAGGGGGGTTTAGGAACGTACTTAGGGAAGTAACAAATGTTCCAAACAAAATCTACGCAAAGTGTAACTATCTAAACACTTTCAAGAAGTCTTCCTTGCATTAGGCCGATTTTCGCTCTGAGGATCCAGAGGAAAACGAGCCAGGATATACCAAGCTGGTCACGCACTCGGACAGGAAAGTTAAACTATGATTGGCCAGAAATATTAAAACAATAACATTCTGGTTGGGCTTGACCAATGAGAAAAGAATTAGTGGCCTAAGTTCTTAAGAAAACGTGTGGGCAGCTAAAGACAATCAAATCCGGGCACAATTCAAGGAAACTACTGACCTTGCAACAGTCATTGCAACATAGCCTTACGTCATGTCCCTGGGGGCAACCAACTGCTATGTCTTATGGTCAAGGAATTCCTGGACAGTGACTCTGGCCACTCCTCTCAAGGATGTGGTACTATAAACAAATGTTTCTCAGAATTATAAAACTACGAGAAACTAACACCCACACAGGAGGTGAAAGTTGAAACAATGACTCTATAATAAACTTAAGAATCCTCGTTGGACAACTTAAACTAAATAAAATAATCTTCGTCGGACTATTAACTAAAGTAAGAATTCTTCGTCGGACTAATAAAATTATGTTATAATATGCAATTTATAACAGAGTCCGACATGTCTTTGCCTGTTCTTTATTACTAGATTTGATCACCTCCATGATTTGATCAAAACAATGCATGTCTGAAAGTTAACACCATCAAGCTCTACAAACTTCCCCCTTTTTATCAGTCGTCTTATCTTTAACACCCCACCACACGCCCAGCTAAACTTCTTATCTTGCTGGGACACGCGCCCCTCGTTAGTGTGTCTTCTGGGGAATTGACAGCGGTAGTAAACATTCCCGGAGTGGTCTCCTTTGGAGCACGGACCTATGACCCTAGCCCCAAGGCTCTCTCTCTGCTTGGTGTCGAGCTGGCAGCACCGGCAAGACGAAGCTGTCATATACTATAACATCATTATGATTACAGGGAAATCCCATCGCCCAAGTTGGCTGGTGGAGGAAGTGGGAAGGAAATAAATTCTTTACGTGCTTTGGATTGCGGCCCCCAAACAGATTTTGTTTAATGGATTACACAATAAATAAACATATCACTTTTGATTATCCACAGATTTGCACCATTGTGGAAAACTTTCTTGAAATATTCTGGATTCAATTAAGGATGTCATATAGTTTTCGAGGAGCCTGCAACATAAAGGCGTAGTTTTGCTCTTTGCTTGTGTCCAAAACTTTACGTTTTAAAGCTTGAAAATACAAGTTTTTTTTAAATATGTTTCTCGTGACTCCGATGACCGATTGAGCTTGGTACAAGGTACTCAATGCGCTGTTACACAAAGGAAGTTTATTGAAGTTATGAATTCTGAGACCCGATTATGTAGCACTTTTCTAAGGGTTTACAATGTGCCACGGCGCATTTGGCAGCCACAGCCAGGAACACCGGGCGAACCCCTTCTCTTCACTTTGCCTCTAGCAGTTAAGATTGATCTTAGCTCCCTATGCATTCGAACCCTGATCTTTGGTGACAACTACCGATTCTGTACGCGTTCTTCACAATAGTTTTTGTAATTTCATGTCATTTCATAAAATAGTATACGATGTTACAACATGTAATATGCATCTGCGTATAGTACGATGTTACAACCTGTAATATGTACATGTATATGTATCTGCGTTATACACTGTTACAAACATCTGACCCCCACCAAAACCTTGACCCTTGACCCTGACCAAAGACTTCTTGGCTTGTATTCAAAACGAAACAGTTCTACGAAACAGTTCGTTTCCGATTACCCAGGTTTCCAAAATACCCAGGTTGTTTTAATCGAAAGCACATCAGGTGAGCAGATGATAGGTAGTGTAGTGTACACTCAGTACACGGACAGATTTCGTCAAGCAATTTGGCACAGCAAAGGAATGTACTGAACTTATTTTGTGCACACTGAATACCATGATGATGCATTGAGTAGCAAATCGTGTATTTTTTTTAGTTTAGCGCAACTGGTATATTTTGAAAACGTTGTTCGGTTAAATTTCGTAGACAAGTCACCTGTTGATACTGCACAAGTTCAACACATTCACAAGGACTGACGGGGTATCAGATAATTTTAATTTAACGCGGCATTAAGAGCGCGACGTTTGAAACCGGCTCTAATCGCACGCGGGGAGCTGAGTGTATCAGGCTTCGGGCCTTGTTTGTCACACGAGGCATCTTTTATAGGCAACTATTACTGCAGTGCGTGCCATATGACCACTTTGGTAGCACATAAGTCATTTATTTCGAACATTGCCTTACGATCCACAAGAAAAATCTATAAACATTGAAATTGGAATGTCCTTTTTTTATTGAGATTGCGTGGAACTATAGTTGCCTGTGTAGACTCGTGTGACATGTCCCTACGCTTTCAACGCGACTCGACCCTCACCGCGACAAAAGCATTTAACGACTTGTGCACAAGTCTATATCAGTACCAGCGTCGCATGCCCTACAACTACTTCCTAGATGACATGGTGTGCCCGTGGATTTAGAGCAAGAAGTGGGTTCAGCTTTAAAACTATAGTAACAAGGCAAAGTCAATTTCCTCCAAGTAAAGTTAAAAATGAGGTCGAAACACACGTCCCAAAGGACAGTGGGTTGCCGCCTTCCGGTTGGTTTGGTGGTCACGCCCCTTAAAGGAACACGTTGCCTTGGATCGGTCGAGTTGGTTTGAAAAGCGTTTATGACCGTTTGTTATAAATTGTATATGGTAAGAAAGATGTTTTAAAAATAGAATACAATGATCCACACAAATTCGCTCGAAATTGCGTTGTTTTACTTTTACTTTGCTAACTACGACGGTCGGCCATTAAGGGAGTCAAAAAGTGACTCCCATAAATGACCGACCGTGTTAGTCGACAAGGTTAAAGGAAAACCACGCAATTTCGAGTGATACTTGTGTGGATCATTATATTCTACTTTTAAAATATCTTTCCAAGGCAACGTGTTCCTTTA
The DNA here is from genome assembly GCF_902459465.1 of Asterias rubens. NCBI lineage: Eukaryota > Metazoa > Echinodermata > Asteroidea > Forcipulatida > Asteriidae > Asterias > Asterias rubens. Next base: position 15,050,964 of record NC_047073.1, read on the forward strand.
AAGGCAATGGACACCTTTGGTAACTGCCAAAGACCAGTATTCTCACCTGACGTGTTCCAAATAATGCAAATAAACTAATCTGTGAAAATTTTGACTCAGTTGGTCATCGAAGTTGCAAGAGAACAATGAACGAAAAAATACCCTTGTTGCACAAATGTGTGTGCTTTCAGATCAGATGCCTTAAAAATAATTCAGGTCTGAAATCTTTTAATTATTGAGTGGGAAATTACCTCTTTTTCAAAATGTACGTTACTAACTTGAGAGGGAGCCGTTTCTCACAATGTCGTTTACTACCAACAGCTATCCATGGCTCGTTGCCAAGTAAGTTTTTGTGCTAACAATTATTTATAGTTGTTACCAATAGTGTCAAGTGCCTTTAAAGATTCGGACGGAGGGAGCATTCAACTGTTTCAACTGTCTGTTTGCAAGAATTGAAAACCAAACATGATTTCATTATTTTGTCGTGACGCATACGCGTCTGTGCGCAAAATATTGTCTCTTTACAGGTATGCGTGAATATTGATAGTATATAATTAGAATATCCGATTTTTTCTTTGTCTATTTGCAGCTTTGATCCAACCAAAGCGTCTCACCGTGACAGCAAGCCTTGGCGAGCGAATCCGTCTGGTGATGGTCAACACCGGAAGTCGGGCATCGACCAACACCGCCCAGTGGTCCTTCAACGGGGACGTGGGCGCGTTGAACGGCACCAGCCTGCAGTCGAGCTCGGAGGAAGAGTCCTACGTTATCGAGAGCGTGCGACAGGAGGATGCTGGTGTGTATGAGGTGTACCCATTGTCGGACCAATCCAGGGCAGGTTTCATGCGCCTCATCGTACGAGGTAGGTATGCTTTAGAGTCAACTCGACCCTTAACAACCCATGCGCCTCATCCGATTAGTATTTATACTGGAGTGTCAACTCGAAGTAATTATAGCCATACGCCTCATCGTACGAGGAATGTGTCTTGAAAGTAGAGTCAACTCTACCTAAAAAGACACTGTGCCTTATCATACGAGGTATTTATGATGGAGAGTCAACTCGACCCAATAGCCATACGCATCATCATATGAGGTGTGTGTCTTTAAAGTCAACTCGACTTCCATCACTCTAAATGTGCTCATCATGGCGAAATCACCCCTTGACTTTCCAACACCGTTGTGGCGTGAAAACTGATTTGAGGTTGTTAATTCGCCGTTGTATAGTTTGACGTCATTTTCCAAAGTCACACTCATCTCCTTGACAGTGGTTCGCGCCACACTTCAATAACAACGCTTTCGATCATAATATGCATTCAACACAGAGAAAGGATTTATACTTTTGAACATCGCAAAAGCATAAAAACTTAGCAAAAAAAACGGCAAAATATGGTGAACTTCTTTGCAGCAGTTTGTCCTAAAACTCACGAAGTCGTAAGTGCAGTTATTATCGGTTGCTGAAAGAGAAAGATTACTAAAAACACGAGTGTTCTGGAAAGTGGCATGTAATGTACAACATACGAGTAATCTCGACCTAAATGGAACCTTACTATGGCTGTGGCTATGTATAGATAAGGCCATATCTAATAAATTTGGCGGCTACACCTATCGGCTACGACTCACATTTTCATTCCGAGCTCCCCATCTCGCACCTTTGATTCTTTTTAATCTTTGGTCACACTAGTACTCAAGTAATTTGCAAACAATTCTGCCCGACCTTTTAACTCGATAAATAGTTTCCCAAAGCTCAATGAGGTTACACCACTAACATTCAACCAATGAGCGGTTTGACAGGTTCGGTTTTGTTTTGCAAAATCAAGACTCCTTTTGTTGTCGAGATCTATTTGCGAATTAAAAGCAATGTTCGAGTCATGGTGAAACCATGGACAGTTCATTATGACAACTGTTTCCTGTTTTTAACACGCCATAGAGCCACGGAGACCAGCCTTCACCCGACCCTGAAACTGTCCACAACAAACAAAACGACAAACGCCTTCTTCTGTGTTTTGTGTCAACAATGGGTCCCCAGGCACGTTGACCCCCGGCGTAGCCATGGTCCCTAAAGAATCGAAAAGAAAGATGTCATTGTCGTAAACAAAACTACGTGATTTTGGTCAACAAAAGTCTGAGTTAAAACAAAAGGATCCTGGATGCGAGACAATGAGCCTTTTTTGAAAAACAAAACAAACCACAAACTTGAGCATAAAGGAAAACATGTTTTGTCGCGAGAAGTTGTTTCTAGACCCCCGGGAAAATAACAAAGTTGTTTTGACATTGAACTTTTTTATTCCCTTCTCTCTGTCAAAAGGACAGAGACCCGCGATTGTCGCAAACTTGAGTTCTTTAATCTTGTGGAGGGGTTAAAGGCAGAGGACACTATTGGTAATTACTCAAAATAATTATTAGCATAAAACCTTTCTCGGTGACAAGTAATGGGGAGAGGTTGGTGGTATAAAACATTGTGAGAAACAGCTCCCTCTGAAGTGCCATAGTTTTGGAGAAAGAAGTAATTTTCCACGAATTTGATTTCGAGACCTCAAGTTTAGAACTTGAGGTCTCAAAATCAACCATCTAAACGCAGACAACTTCGTGTGACAAGGGTGTTTTCTTCTTTCATCGTTATCTCGCAACTTTGATGACCGATTGAGCTCAACTTTTTACAGGTTTGTTATTTTATGCATATATTGAGATACACCAACTGTGAAGGCTAGTCTTTGACAATAACCAATAGTGTCCACTGCCTTTAAGTGTAAGATTTCGGCTCTGGGAATTCCCGAAGATTTTTACAAAAACAACCGAAGTTTTAACGAAAACAACCGAAGTTTTAACGAAAAAAACCGAAGTTTATACGAAAACAACCGAAGTTTTTTACGGAAACAATTCCAAAACTGAAAAGTTCAAACAGCCACTTGACCGATTTTTGTTTTGTACGGAACTGCTATAAAACAAAATTATGTTTTGGTTTGGTTTTTTTTGTTCCACTTAAACGTGTACACTTATGAATTTTTCGTAATTATCGGTCAAAAAGGCCTAAACTTCAAGGTTTTGAAAAACAAAATACACTTCTGCCGTTGACGGCGTGCATCATAATATACAATACTTTGACGTCATGTGTGGGAGTTTGCTTTTTGTTAGACCTCCATGAGCGATACCACGGTATTCAATGTTCAATTTTCTTCCGCGTTTTCGCTTGGTGTCTGTCGCTTTTATACATTGTTAGCATGGACTATCGTGCCATTTGGACCAGGGAAGAAACCATAGTCATGAGGCTGGTTCCAAATGGCCGACTACAGTAGTCAACCAATGCAGATCATCCAGCCTGGGTTCGAGTTAACCAATGGTGCACACTCGAATTTGCTCTATGGTGCACAAGCGGCTATACAAAAACGGAGCTCCCATAATGGTGTAACATGAGTGATGACGTAACAGGGCTGTTCTCGAACCTTTCTGAAAAGTTGTACAAACCTATGTCAGTGTCCAATGTCTAATATCGAAATAAAATCCTATGCTATGTGAATATCCATTGTTTAGAATCGAGAGCAGAACATGTTTTACAGCTTCATAGAAGAACTTTCTGAACTTTCTGGCTCATCTGATGGAGTATATTCTCTCATAAACATGAAGATTATGATTATTTTATCTTGCCCACAGCCAGGCGCAGATTTCCGTCGGTTCCCCCCGGCCCCCACCCCGTTTGAACATGGTTTGAACTAATGTACCTTTGTCAAATTAATCATTGACTTTGGAAACATCAAACTGGCAAAATATCCAATGATGTGTATTGAATGTCGTACGGTCTTAAAGGAGCGGTATGCAACACTGTATTTTGGGGGATCCCTGGACTTCAGAACTCCCGGGTCAGAATGAACCCGGATCCTGGACCCGTGTAGACTCGACGCAAGTCCCAATCACGTACCATCGTCAGAAAACTATTGCTTTGTGATGCGATCTGCACTCCCCCAACCTATTCCGCATTCTCGGGACCACATTTTGACGACGAGCGCGCACTGCTATACGGCTTGTTTGCTAGTTGGAACGATAAACATGCTTGGGGACCTCTTACCACGAGAACGGGACTTGAATCAAGTCTAGGACCCAACGTGAGGCCTGCTGCTGACCCATTTCTGGTTTAGTTTGAATTCAAATTCCCCCATTTCATTTTATTTGGTGAGCATGTATCAGTATAATACGTGCTTGTCAATGTAAAGGATTGGGGGAGCTGGCAAAAATAGTCGCAGACGGTGTTGATGTTTTGTGTGATCAACCATGATACATGAAGTAATACCAAACCAGTGAAAAGTTGTGCTTAATCCGTCTGAGTCAGGAGAAAATAGTGAAAAAATGCGGCATATTTTTCAGCATGAAACCACATTGTCCATAACGTTGGTCGTGCGATCATCTCGTTTACTTCAGAAACAGTTTACTCAAATGATTTCATTTCAGAGGCAACTTCACAGAAAGAAAAACTAGTTCTAGATATGAGCTTTATAATCATTAAGGTCCTAAGACTAAAAGGCAGTGGACACTATTGGTAATTACTCAAAATAACTATTAGCATAAAATCTTACTTGGTAACGAGAAATGGGGAGAGGTTGGTAGTATAAAGCATTGTGAGCCTCCCTCTGAACTAACGTAGTTTTCGAGAAAGAAGTAATTTGCCACAAGTTTGATTTCGAGACCTCAGATTTAGAATTTGAGGTCTCGAAATCAAGCATCTGAAAGCACACATTTTAGTGTGACAAGGTGACAAGGGTGTTTTTTCTTTCATTATTATCTCGAAATTTCGATGACCGAATGAGCTCAAATTTTCACAGGTTGCTAAAACAATGATGTTTTTATCCTCTGTATACCTTTAAAACTGAGTGCTGTGTAAACATACGATGTTATGTTATCTAAAATATCATATCAAGGAAACACAGCTTGCTATTTCTGGAAGATTAATTCTCCAGTCCCCTATAGCTTTTCCGGTGATAGACAGGTCAAAGTTTTGTGTGAACCCATTGTGATACTCTTTAATTGTTTTAATTTGTTTTGTTTTGTTTTATTATAAAAACAGCGTGTTCAGAGGGCAAGTTCGGTACCGGCTGCCAGCAGGATTGTCCCCGTTGCATCCACGGTGGCGTTTGCGACGATGTTACCGGTGTTTGTATTTGCCCTCCGGGGTTCATGGGAACAGAGTGTGAAATCGGTAAGTGAATCAAATCCGTTTTGCATTAAACTTACACGGTTTGAAGATATATGATGGAAGAAAGCTTCCCTTAAAATTGTACTTGCTGAGGTGCTATAGTTTTTGAGAAATGTGTAAAACAATGTCACGTAAATAATGTTCGTCTCACAGGAGACGACAATTGTTATTTGCATGCAGAACGTATTTACACGACTCTCCTGAAAATATCTCTGTGATTTTCTTCTCTCTCAAAAACTTGACGACAAATGAAGCTGAAACTTCTACAGGTAAATTATTTTACACACATAGTATTTCCATTCACCAGTGAGTAGTGATTCATGCCATGGCCAACAACTTAAAAGGTATCAAAACCCTTTAACTTCACGTTTGACAAAGTTGTTCCAAAAAGTTTTACTGTTTGGCCCTCAATAATGCCTGGACAAAGGCAAAGTTCGCGCGATGACCAACGATGAACTCGTAGATGTTTGAAAGTGTGGTGTCAATATATCGCTACTTTAAACCAATTCTTTCAGGAGTAATTCTGCCAAATGTTTTGTAATTTTATACTAATATGTTTTTTTTTAATTTGGCATCCATTTCAGGATGTGGCAGTAACAGATTTGGACCGACATGTGAATCCCAGTGCAAGGCCGACAACTGCAGACACATGCATTTTTCGCTACCAGACCCCTTCGGCAGCTCCTGTGCAACAGGTTGGACCGGACTGGCTTGTGACACACGTAAGACAAGAAAAACAATTCCAATTCGTTCAAAAATAACTGTGTATTAATTGTGTTTGTTTACGTAGTAGTGCTTAGGAAAGCAAACAACTGAAACTCACGTGACTGATCCAGCTGGAAATATACCATTCAGTACAAACGTCGCACGCTTTTAACTGGCAAAATGTTTTTGTTTATCTATTTGTACTCAACGAGCTTTCGTCAATCCTGTTTAAAAGGGTTGCGTTATCCAGCTGTAAGCCACGCCGAACTTAAAAAATGGCGCCAACAGTTACATTATCCAATCTTGCATCTGATGAAGTAGTTGTAGCTACAAAAGCTCATGCAATTTTTCTTATATTAGTTAGTCTTTAAGTATCATTCAGTTCTTTTTGTCAACTATAGACTAACACGGCTATCCGCATATTATAAGCCCATTTTAGTGACTGATGTGAACAAGCTTTTGTCTGAGGATTACTCGACAGTTGACAACATGCCTTATACAGATGATCTTCAAAGGCGGCTCTCGTCCAATGATATGGATGTTAAAATAGCACTTATTTCTGCTAATACAATGACAGTAGTGTTATTTGTGTTCTCTCTTGGGTATCTACGACTGTGACAACACCCATGGTGTCAATTTTAACACCCAGTTGTTTAGTGTTATTTTGGGACCCTGGTGTAAATCTGAATTTGTTTTGTGATAAGGCCTGTCAAGACCTTGGTGACCAAACCATTCGTGGTTATTTTTGTGTTTTATTGTGCTCTGATTTGGCCTTTGGCCGTTATTTAGATAATGAAATCAAATCCTCGATCCCAGAAACGGATGTCACAGGAACTCGAAATGAGAACCCCTGGATCTAAAACAACCTAAACAAGCAGCCACCGGTAACACCGATCAATAGTTCCTTAGTCAGTAGACCGCATAATCTGTTTAGAGTTTAAGTGATACTCCAGTCTTGCCAGCCATAGTGTACCTTTGACAAGGTGCGTTTTTCTTGCATTTAACAATGGGAGACTTTTGAACGCTAGGTGGCAGCAGACTTACCAGGTATATTTTAATTGCTTACGTCGTTCTGAGCTTGCTCACATTTCCAAGAACAATAGATTTACCTGGTATGTCTGCAGCGTACTAGCGTCCCCAAAAGTCTCCCATTGGTTCGGCCCCTTTCTGATTCCGAATTAGAACTGCAATATTATGTGTAGTCTTGATTGGAGACGAGTGATTTTGCATTAGTGACCGGTAGAGGGCCCAAAATCGGGACTGGCTCTTTCGTTTGCATATTTAAGTTTTATAACTAGTTTCATATCTACCATTCATATGACCTACTACACACAAAAAGGAGGCTGGCAGAGTTTTGTCTTTCCTGGTCTACCCAAATAACTGCCCCATGCTGATTGACATCCCTTCTATGCCGTATGGCATCCATGCCCCAGCTTAAGGATATCATAAGAACTGACAAGTGTTATGATGTGGTTAAGACAAAGGAAATAATATTAAACTAATTATGTCAGCATTATGCAGACAGCGGCCCCTACAACTGCAGGGTTAAATCGATGAAAACACACCCATCTTCAACTTGTTTGCACATTATTTATTTAAGGGGTATAAGTTCATTGTCGAATTATATTATCTTATGGTCATACCAACCGCAACACAGAGTCATTCTCTTTTACACACAACAACTAGCGCCAAAAAAATATACAGCACCGGAAGTCAACTCCTTTGTCTTCTGAAACTGTTATTGTCGAGTTTATCTGAGTGTGTTTATAATAATAACACATGATGGCATATAGTTTATATTATCATTCAAATGCATGAATTCTCCAATGGTTTAGGCCAGGGCCTACGCCTATGTTTTCCAGCAGATAACCTAGAAATTGAAGTGCAAAACAGTGCAGAACTTAAAGTGTTCCTGGAAAAAAAAGGAAAGTGTTTTTGGGCCAAAATGGTTTGAGTTATGCTAGACTGCAAGATTGTTGTTTTTTATGTGTCTGCATGCAGACACTAAGGAGGAACCTTCTAACTGTAAAAGAAGTTGGCTAAAATGGGACATTTGCATAATAATATGTTCAAGACACCTTTCCGGCTTTAGAAATCGTGGAACCTATCGATTGTTTTTTATCCTACAGTATGAATTTACATAATAAAACTAACATAACATTATTTTAAAAAAAAACAGTTTACAACAAAAGGTGGTCGCGTTTTTGAGATATCGCGGAAAATCAGGAGCGAATAATAATTTGTTGACTCAGGGGTCGATTTCACAAAGAGTTGGGACTAGTCCTTACTTAGGACTAGTCCTAGGAGATATACAAATTGCATGGATAGTCCTAAGTTAGGACGAGTAACTGGTCCTAACTCGAGATAAAACTAGTCCTAACTCTTTGTGAAGTCGACGGTAGGAATAAGGCCGTGTCCGAATTGGCGACCTTGGCTACAGCTACGGCTAGATCAGCGCGTCTGTCAGTGTTGAAGAATAGCAGACGCGCGCGCCCTAGCCGTAGCTGTAGCCGAGGTCGCCAATTCGGACACGGCCTAATACTCCCTAATAGGAATACACAATATGAGGAGCAGTACACAGAGACGCTTCTCAGATTCAAGTTTGGGGTAATAAAAACCGTCAGGCCTATCTTTTTACACAACCACATTACTTCGGAGTGAAAATGTCTCTCAAAATTGCTTTACATCATGGAAACTTGATGTAGGCTTCTATAACCAGAAGTTGTTATTGTCATTAAATTTAAGAGTGGTTACCAAATGTGTTATATCTATCGAATTGAATGAAATAGTTTTTTTTTGTTTTTTTTTTAAACGTCACCGCAGCCAGAGGTAAGAACATTTTTACAGATAATATTTACAAAAATACATTTATAAACGAGACAGACATAAAATGCAATTCCCTTGATAAACCGTAAACGCGGGAGAAACAAAAAACCCACAAACTGTACTTAGTGCAAGTTGAGAAGGCCGCAATCATTTTAATGTGTTTTTATTGTGAGTCACACCATAATCCTTTCTCTATGGTCACACAGTTTCCAGAATGTTGTCACCATTCGTTTGAATTGAGCAGTTTCCGGCCATCAAAAGAAAACATCAGTTCTGTGTGTAAGCGGATACTATGCGGCATGGTTTCAGTTTACATTAGACAGACTATTGTTCCGTAAACAACAGTTTGATGGAACCACCAGACTCATAAATGCTGGTGTTTTGTTCGGTTCTAGCAGGTTGTATTCCAGGGTCGCTCCGTTCTGAGATTACTCTTTGGGTTTTTCTCTCAAAATTTGCTCTCGGCGTTTTGTTTTAATTTGGTCCGCAGTAATGTTTGTCAGCTGCAGCGCTCATCACATCACCTCGGACCAATCAAAACACAGATATGGAAAGCTTACGTAACTGCACGTTTATCCAATAAAATCCAATCCAATGAAACTACTGGTTCTCTAAAACCAATACCTATCTTTATCATAAGGACAGGGGACCAGTCTTTCGGCGTTGTAGAATGTGTGACTTAAAGTTTAACCAACCACGCGAGGGCGCTATATTTCCCCATAGACCTTTTCGCAAATACCGGGGCGCGCGCGTAAAGCTTGGAATTAGGTGCATTGTGGTCTAGCTGGTATCCAAATTTGATCCATATATATCCCACAATGCACCTCATTCAACAGTCTGCGCTTGCGCATTGGTATTTGCGATAAGGTCTATTGCTGCCATTGTTGCGCCCTCTTTGAAACTGCCGCGTCTTTTTAGGCCGTTTTATAAAAAAAAAACGCTTTCCTTACGAGGCTTCAACCAGGCGACGAAGCCTAAGCCCAATTTGTGGGGAAAGGTGCATTTTTCGGCGGTCGGTCGGTGCAGTCGGTCGGTGCGAAAGCGGACCTAACAAAATTTCTGATGTATTTTTCATGGGGTGTCTGGAGCATGCATAGCTCGGTATACCTCTTTTTTTTTCTTTTCTTTTTTAGGTAATTATTTCTTTGGAAGTCCTTTGAAAGTGACATGCATTATTGTTATCAGCAATTTATCTTGATGTTTGACGGTGTAAACAAGCAAAAAGGAAGTGCTATCCTATGGAGCAATCAGACGGAAAAAAATCACAAATTGTTCTGGATTAATTTTTTGTCTCGTCACCTTTACCATACAATTAACGGTATTGTACATGTATGATTGGTTGAGCTGACAAAACAGTTGCAGATAGTTTTCATGTTGTGTCTGATCAACCGTACATTAAATAACAAACCAGTGAAAGTTTTTGGCTTTAACCGTTTTTGTAAGCCAGTAGAAAATAGTTTAAAAAGAAACTATGAGTAATTTCAGCAGGTGATAAACACTTGTCCTTAATTTTTATTGTAACAACCGAAATCGGCTGCTGCATTCTGGTGAGGCATTATACAGTTTTCGTGTATAAATAATTGTGGCTTCAATTTAGGGCGAAAAGTTTCATGAAAAAAATCATTTTACTATGGCTTTCATAATCAGTAAGTAAGCCTTCAGACTTAAATTGTAAATAGATGATGTTTTTACCCTTACCAATCCTGTAATGCTTACCAATCCTATAATACTAGGCTGTAATACCTGAGACATTGTGAGTTCTAAAAATGGAATAACATGAAATCATTTTGATCCTATACTCAACCAGGGCTCTAAATTGAAATGTATGTAAACTGATATAGCCTTTTTTGAGATGTTTTACAAACAACTTTACTCACATGAATCAATTTGTACCGTAGTAATGTGATTGCCACCAACTCAAATGAGTTGAATTCGTTCTCTTTTATAGTATCAGGGTGGAAACAAAAAGTAACTTTATAAAATAAAAATTAAATAAAATAAAAAAATTCCATTTTGGATTTACGAGGAAGTCCGTGTTAGTTTTGAAATTCGCACTTCTCGTTCAGCCATAAGATCTAAATGTTAGAAAACAACGAGGACGTATGAACAAAAATGTTTTTACTGATAACAACGTACAACATACGAGCAGTAGATAAATCGGCGAAGCCAAGCCCCCTTTTGAGGAGGGGATGTGACATAGAAGACCATTCGTTTTAAAATCGTTGCTATCAAGAAACGTATATTAGTATCAAAAGTGACGACATCAGAGTTTTATTTTGTACAAACTTTGGATTGTGAAATAATTTGTTACACTTTCTCGTTTTCATGTATGACTATACTTTACTCGCGGAAGTTAAAAAAGAAAGAAGAAAACCACATTTTGAAGATAGGATTTCCCCTGTGGTTTATGCGTGCCTTTATTCTGCGAAAGGCACATCAGCAAAAACCAACTGTTTTTGGGTCAAGTGAAGTAAAATCAAAGAACTGTTCCCTGAAATAATTGTTGTTATAAGCCCTTGTAGTTGAACAACGATTTCAAAAACTGTCCAGGGA